>NC_139720.1:146628316-146770054 GCF_964211835.1 Anser anser
TGTGCCAGCCCTTGCGCCTTTGGGGCTGTTTCAGCTTGGAAATCTTCGGCAGGGCCCTCTCCTCTGTCTCTGCACCCTTTAGGGTGTCCACACTTGTCCTGTGTTGCCAGCATAGCTCTCACCTAGCACTTGAGAGGTCAGTGAGATGATGGCAGTGGAAACCCTGCCATGGTTCCTGGTGGTGCTCCTTAGGGAGAAGGAGGGACAAGGGCAGAGCTTGCTCTTCTTTCACATGAGTTGGTGTAGCACTTAGGCGTGCAAGTCGGGAATGTAATGGGTGACAGCATTTTGGGGGAGAGGGAGGAACAGGAACAGCCCGAAGCAGGTAGAGGGTGGGCTTAGGTTTGCCAGTGCTCCGGAGATGGCTGACAGTGCTCTGAGATGATCTGTATCACCGTGAGGAAACAGTGACTGGAGAAGAAGGGCAGAAAGGTTATCTTCTTCCGACTGGTTTAATGCACCCTTGAACAAGATGCATGTGGAGGTGTGGCCAGGCAACGTGTTTTTCTGAGCAGGTTCCCTGTGGGTAAATGCAGGCATTGTTGGTAGACCTGCATCACTTCGTGTTTGTTCTGTGTCCCGTTTAGCTAAGCCAGTGTTTCTTGGAAATGATTTCGGGAAGTCAAATATTCTCCCCCTGCCTATCACGAGCGTTGCAGAGTTCCCCCAGTTAGTCATTAAGCTGCTTATCACATCTGCACTCAAACGCTGCCATGTGATAAGCTTTCGTGCTGGGTGCTCCACCGTGGTGGGGTGGAACTGGTCGGGCTGCACTGGAGGAAATGCAGGTGTAGGTAGGTCTGCTGCGCTGCAGGACGCGTCTGCAGTCTGCGTTCCCTACAGCCGCTGCCACGCAGTTTTGTAACCCAGCAGAGCGTGCGGTCCTGTACTTACAGCAGAACAGCCTGCTTGCATGGGCAGCTTTGGTGGCACCGTGCCCAGAGGGACAGGTTGTCCCTCTTCGCCTTGTAATTACTCAGTGGCTTTTTCTCAAGACCGTGTTATTCCTGGGTTCAGCAATTGTCCTTCCCTAGAGGTCTGTCCCACCGGGGACCGCGGGCACTTCACCTTCAGACAGCAGAAGTCAGGAGAGATGAAGCCTACCTGGAGTGCAGCTGTTTGTTTAAAGCCCTTTTGGGGCAGTAAGAGCCTCTTTCTATGCCCTTCCAGAAAAAGGCCAGCCTGCTCTGTGCTGAGGGGCGGGGAGATGAAAGGGTTTAGAGAGGTGCAGCCCACGGGGGAAGAAATACAGCAAAATCCTAATGAAGGACTCCCAAGAGTACTCCTATAATTGGGGAATCTGTATTGCTTTGTTATTGTAATTATCACTGAAATAGAAAGATGCATGACTTTTGCTTTATGAGGCCTAAATGAGAGGAGAGTTCCTTTTAGTTTTTGTTTATTTTTTTAAGTAGTTTCTAACTACCTATAGCGAGATAAAAGGAAAGTGCAGCTGCAGTGAGCTTCTCAGATTTATTTCTATTCCATTTGCACCTGGAGTGTGTTCTTAAATTGGGCTCTACCAAAAACTACCTTAGAGGAAGTGTCTTTAAAGAAGCAGGTTTTAGGCATGTCTTCCCATGTCCTAAGTTAGTAAAGATGCGGAGATCAGCTGGAGATAATGTTGTGGTGAAATGTTCTGAAATGAAACGCAGAGCTATGCAACTAACCCATGGACCTCCACCAGTTCAATGACCTTGCTTTTAAAATACATGCTGTGGGACTTGTTACGGAAGCTTAAGGCTTTCTCTAAGGGGGGAGCTGCTGGGTCATCCACAAATGCAGCACAAACGAGCCAAGAAGGTTGAAAATACAAACAACACGGAATAGTAACCAACCTGCCCAACACAAACCTGTTTGGTCTGCCCAGATCAACATGTGGTGGCTCTGAAATCCAAGCAGACCCGTGCATCTTCCATTGTACCAACTGTTTACACAAAGCTGGAAGCTTTCTGCTTTTCTTCAGTTTAAAAAGGATTATATTTGGCAGGAAGCAAGCACAATTCTGAACTAACCAATAATTTCCATTAATTTTCATTAGTCAGTCCCCTGTCTCTCAATTTAAAAACAACTACAACAACAACAAACTCCAATTAGAAGTTCATCTGTTTTAGAGTATTACATTGAAAAAAGCCTCGATAAATTGCTAGGATAGACTTCTGGAAGAGTCTGTATATATCTCATATGTCTTTCTGATCCTTGTAGGTGCAGTTCAGGTTGGGCACAGGAATTAAGTTTCTGCTCTCAAGTTTCCAGTGACTTCTAGACTATTTCATTAAATCACAACCCTGCCAATGGCTCTGTATATTGCACAAGTAATTACTATATCGTATTTGATCCTTGAAATTTCATAGTGTAAAAGGTTATTGCTGTATTTGCTATCCATGCACCAAAACTTAATTTGTGGGTAGCATTTTATGCTATTTGCTTTGTTTTGTGTTAGACTCAGTACAAAGAAGGAACTGGGGTTTTCCTGCTATCCCTCTTTCCAGTGTTTTAAACTGAGACATTGAAATCCAAACATACCTAATATTGTCTGTCTGGTTTTAACATGCTAGTTGGCATTTGTGTCTACTAATGATGTGCCTGAAGGTATCTAAACATTTCCCTTCACTTCAGGACATACTCGTCTACATGTTTTTACATATTTCTTGGTTAGGTTGCTAATGCAGTGCTGTAGAATTTTTTTTCCATAGTTTTTTTCTCTGTGAGCTTGAACTACAACTGAACTTCTTTAAGCTTTGAAAAAATTCAGCTCCAAATCCCTTTAGATCAGCTCCCAATTTCATCTAGTCAATTTAGAGAGTTTTGTTTCTTAAAATTCCCTCAAACAACCATTGTGAAGGAAAAGCATTATTTCTCTGTATGTTTGGCTGTACTGCTCCATAAATTGTGAGGATTTCTGTCCCTGGGGGTTCTTCCTCCCCCCAGACTTACTTCCTCCAGTGTGCTGGGCCATTCTTACAGGAAATGCAGAGTGGGGAAGGGATCAAATGGGTTCAGAGAAAATGCTTCCCCCCAGGAAAGGTTTTCGAAAGCTAATTTCCTGCCCAGAATCCTATCGGTTGCATCAGATTGTTGTCAGTCTGTCAAAATTCAGGCATCTGTTGTGAGGTAAAGGGGTGACAGAAAAATGCCACATGCTCTAAACAGTATTAAAGGATTAGTGTTTTATTAATGCCATGTGCTGACTAGTAGCTGACTTAAGGTGGGTGAATTTGGTGCCCGTTTCTCTAGCAGATGGTCAGGTTTGTTTTTTTGTGCAACTCCTCATCTTCTGCTACCCAGTTGCATCTGGAAACATCCTGGTATGTTACAGTATTTATGTCAAGGGCATGCTCCTAATCCCTCTAACTCTCGGCTTGTTTTCCATTTGCAGTTTGAAGGGAGGAAGTACTGTGAACATGATTTTCAAATGCTTTTCGCCCCTTGCTGCCATCAGTGTGGTAAGTTTTACGTTGAGGCAAAGTGCTTCCCACTGATCACAAATGGGAAGTCAGCGTATTGCTGGGGGAAGATGTGCAACCCTTCTGTATCTCCTCTGGGAGGTGGCCCCACACATCTGAACTTCCAGCATGAACTAGGCTTCAGAGAACCTGGGGAGCTGCTTTTCCTACAGGTCATCAATCAGTAGGTTTTTTAAAAAAGGTTTGCGTTATTTGAGTGAACAGCTAAGCTGTTGGTCCAGTGACCCAATGAACAGACCATTTCATGGTTATCTGTACCTACATGCATGTGCTTATATTCAGCCCTTCTCATGCAGCTGAAACCCTCCAGCGAGTCTGTCATCCCTTTTGACAGTTATAACCCATCCGTGTTGTCCTCCTCCATGGAAGCAGGGACAGTCTTCATCATCTACTCTTACCATCAGCTGATGAGTCAGCTGGTCCCCTTTCATATTTCTGAAACAAATTCCTTCAGCATCTGATGTCTAACCTGTGTAACGCTGAAGGCTGCCTTTTGTCAATTTGTCTGATGATGTAAATGCTTGCGTATCTGCTACGCTGTAATCAATTGCCAGGTTTTTTACCCTCTGTGTTCTCTGTGTGTGACACATTTGCTTGGGCAGGGCTGAGAAGTCATTACTGTACCATTGCTTGAGCTGGTCGGGAAGCTCTTGTTTTTCCGCGGTGCCTTGGCAAGCCGCTACAACTTCTGCTTATCTTAGTAAGGCCTTTCCCTTGTGCAGAGGGAGGGGCTGGGTGCTGGGAAAGGGGGAAGCAGATGTTCTGGAGCTTTGAATTTAAAGCTGCAGATTTGAACAAGGAGGGGAAAGGGAAGAGGAAGAAGGGGCTTAATGGTGATATCTGAGCAAACCTGAAGTATGCGGCAAACCAGAAAGTGTCTCACTTCATTCCGTCTGCAGGCAGGCCAGTCACTTCCCAAGCATGAGGACCTGTTGTATTCCTCCAGTCACTCTGCAGCCCCCTTCCTTTGTCCCCTTCCTGCTCCTCTGTGCCAGGGCTTCCCCGTCTGCATCCCTGCTTCTGGCCTGCAAAGGATTTTCGCAAACCCTCCTCTCTAACCTCTTCAAACAGAAAGTGCTGCTCTTCCTGCACGCCAGCATTGTTCACACACGGCTCCTCTCTGTTAGCACTGTTACTCGCCTTTGGTGGGCTGGGCAGAGGAGGCTTTACCTCTTCAGCACCCAGGAGCCTTTTGCAGGATACCAGAAGCTGTTCTGGTCCCAGGCAGAGGGGTATGGAGGAGCTACACCATGTATCTCCAGGGTTTCTCCTGCCCAGCTCCACATCTAAAACAGCTTCAGCTGCTCCTACCCTGGCTCCTCATAGCACCGGCTCTGTTAAAAGCTCATCAGTTTTACGGACTGACTTGTTCTGACAGATGGGTTAAAAGTAAGTGACTTTGCTGGAGGGTGTGACTGGCTGGCTGGGCTGCCTCCCAGGTCACTCTGCTCTCTTACCTACAGCGCCTTATGGGTCCTAACTGAAACTGGGCTTTTCCAGTGTTTGGATTTACTAAGGGTGGCCAAAATCAACAGGGCTGTTGTCAGCAGTGATGCCTCAAGCTTTCCTGACGTTTTTAGAGTCCATCAGGTTTTATTCTTGAAAAGCTATGACTTCATGGGAATGCCACAGAGTTGCATGCTAGACTTCCTTTCATCCACATCTGTTATCTGATGGATCGCTCCTCTTTGACAGCTGTTTGATTTGTAGGCTCTTTGGAGCCACGATTCAGCCTTCCTCAGCACCAGGAAGCTGAGCTCCCAGCACGTTTTAGGCAGAGTGCTCTGGGGCACTGCTCAGGGGCCTTGGCTACAACGTCCATGTAGGGAACAACTAAACACGTGTCCCGTGTGTGGTGGACATGGCTCCACTGCCTGTGCAGTGGAGTCACACAGTGCATGCACAACGGTAATTTTAACACTTTTTCAATGCCTTGCAGGACAGGACTCCTTGTGGTAGGTTAGAAGTTGTTGTGTGTGTTGGATTTACTGTTTAGTAAGTGCATTCTCCCACTGCATCTTTGCACTTTGACTTCATAGTTGTTGTTGTTTTTTTTTTTTCTTTTCTGTTTTTTCCAGTAGGTCCAACGCCACCCAAGCTCAGTTCGGTTGTGCTTAGAGTATAGAGCCCCTTCAAGGCTAGATTACAGACCTAGTGGAGTAGAAGCCACTACTGTGTAAATGACAATTTAAAATTGTCCTCTTCTATAAGAGGAGAAAGGCAAAGATGATAAGGAGACAAGAATGCCATATTATATAAAGAACTCTGTATATTTTGCAAGAGTTTGAGATCAGATGAGAAAAAAAACAGATAAAGGACTGGAAAAGGATAATTGCAGAGAGAAGGTGGAAAAAGGCTTATATATAAAGAACAGAAGGTTGTCCATCAGCAAGGACATCTGCTTCTGACCCACAGCACAAAAAAAAAAAAAAAGCAAACAAAAACAACCCAAATTACAGAGTTTAGAACCAGAACTGCAACACTGAAATTATTAATATATTCTACCAGATTTGGGGGGAGGTGGGCAGTATATGAGGAGAGGATGATGATGCAATTGTAGTGATTCACTTGTGGGTTTCTTTTAACTTTGTCTAGCGTGGTATTGTAAATTCTTGTCATTGTGTTTCTTACAGGTGAGTTCATTATTGGTCGTGTTGTTAAGGCTATGAACAATAGTTGGCATCCAGAATGCTTCTGCTGTGACATCTGCCAACAAGTATTGGCAGATATTGGATTTGTCAAGAATGCTGGGAGGTAGGTCTTCATCCTTCTGTTACTGCTCATGAATAAAATGAAATGAGAGGTGGGACTTAGAAGTTATGGCCCTTAAAACTTTCCAGTTGAGATGGAGTAACTGAAGTGGCTTTTATGAGAAAAAGGTCTAAGGGTGCATCACAAAATTAAGAATGAATAGCTTAAAATATGCACATAAAATCTTAACCATTTATCTACCTCAACACCAGATTACTTGTCAACACCAGGTCTCATCTGTACCCGGTGACATTTCAGGATTGGTAGGGTACATTCTGATCAGAGAGACAACATTCAGATGTAGAAGTATTGTATTTTTTTAAATCAATTTTTGTTTTTCCAACATTGGCTTCCAATTTGGGTCCAGTTCAGCACCTTATTCATTAATAAATGTTTTCAGCTCATCGGGATCCTTCACTTTTTTACCAGCTGTGATCACAAGGATGTTTTGCAAGTGGATTATATGGCCATGGACTTCATAAGTTTAATATGACATACATGGTTGTTTTTATAGAATTAGGACCTGTGTGGCCATCCAGCTTCCAAGCTAAATTTTTAAGAGTTTGAGAGTAAAATATTCAGCAGTGAGAATCTGTAGTGAACATTGTTTTCTGTGTTTTGACACAGCTTAAATTCAAACAAGTTGAAGAAATGATAGTTCTGTGGTGATTGGAAATACAGTGATAGCCCTCCTTCTTCTGCACTTGGTTTACCTACCAAAGAAATTGTTTTAAAGACTTTTTCTTCCAAAAAAGGCTGATTGAAATGAAGTTCTAATAGATGTTTGATTTATATTTTTCACGGTACTAACTGGTGCTGGTACTTACCTATGTTTTTTATGTTGTTTCAGACATCTCTGCCGTCCTTGCCATAACAGGGAAAAGGCCAGAGGCTTGGGAAAGTACATTTGCCAGAAGTGTCATGCCATTATTGACGAACAGCCTCTCATATTCAAAAATGATCCTTATCACCCTGATCACTTCAACTGTGCAAACTGCGGGTAACTTGAGTTCTGCAAAGGAAGACAAGAAAATGCTGTTTTTATTTGCTTCTTCCGTTTACATTTTAAAGTGAAATCCAGTACTGTTAAACAGTCAAAAGGGAGAGCTTTGGGTTGCATTGTAGCCAGATGTGTGTCTGGTTATCGCTTTTGGGACGGTGGAGTTAGATATTTAGTTCAAACAACAGCTGATATGTTAGGCAGTAATGAAAGATTGTAATCTGCAGCATTTTCTTAGGAAATACGAAGTCTGGGCACAGGTAAATGGTTTTGTAGCAGCAAAATGATTGATAGCTTCTTTTTCTGCAACAAAGGGTAGGAAAGTGATCCTCCTTAGCTGCTTGAGTTACTATCTTGCCCATGTTATTTCTTTTTAGCTGAGTTGCATGAAAAATTTTGTTCTTTCCTTTTAAAGACATTTTCTTAGAAGCTTTCCCTTACCTCATTTTATCAGCTTCTGCAACTGTAGTCTACATAGCTTCATGTTTCTACATCCTCCCCAGATGCACAGATCAGGGGACATTGTAGGATATAGCACACATTATTAGTTGTTTATTTTTGGTACAAAGGAAGCTATCGTTTCAGTGCTGTAGCAAAGGCTGATTTGAAAATCAACCTGTAGTATTGCATCAGTGCCAGTGTCAGCTCATATTTTTCTTTCTCTGATGTTTTATACCACAGGGAAAATGTAAAGAATTGCATTTTCCTTTCAGTTACATTTATGTAAAGCTAAAATAAACAGGTGATAAGAGGACCAGAATAGAAGCCAAGCATGACTACAGCTTTCAAACACGTTTGAAAACAGCTCAGTAGCTATTTTCAGAGAGACTTAATGCATTGTACTTAGCAGGGTTTTCTCAGTTTACTATGGAATCAGTCTTGTTTCAAAAAAAAAAAAAAATGAATTGCCATATTTGATGCTGCTAGATCCATTATTGTAGTATAAATCCAATTTCTAAAACAAATGCTAAAAATTAGATTATCTCCAGAAACTCTCAAGAGTTGAAATCATTCAGTTCCTTTATTCATGCTCTCAATTAATTAACTTTTGAACAGGAAGGAGCTTACTGCTGATGCTCGTGAGTTGAAGGGAGAATTATATTGTTTACCCTGCCATGACAAAATGGGTGTCCCCATCTGTGGAGCATGTAGAAGACCAATTGAAGGACGAGTGGTGAATGCTATGGGCAAACAGTGGCATGTGGAGGTAAACAATAGCTGATACATTGTCTTTCACAAATGTAAATATTAACATACCTGGAATATTGCTGATCAGTCTACATGAAAGGATTAGAAAAGTATGCAGGAATAATGAGTATATACATTCTCCTAATCCTATTTTCAACCTTCTCATGTCTGGTCTTTCACTGTGAAATGAGAGTAATTTCCAACCTTGCAGAGACCTTTGACTGTGAAGCTAAAATCATTAATCAGAGGAAGCACTGCCAGGCCCTTATAGAAGAAAATTTCACAAAGTGAAGAGCGGGATATATGGAAAGGCAGTAAAGTTCTGTGATAACTGTAATATTACTGGGCACCATAATATTCTTAAGTCTTTCACAGTTAACCTGCTACAGGTAAAGCACTTCATGGGAGGGTTTCATATTTCAAGGGCATGTACAAGACTTAGTTCCATATCTTCGTTTTAAATTAGGAAGATAAGTGGTCTATTCCTTTTGTTTAGAAAATCTCCTCCAGCAAGAGCTTTCTTCACAAGAGTGTAATGATGGTGCTTATTATTTAATCTCTCTTCATTCTGTTCGTTGATAACACATCACTTTGCTTCCTTTTTTTGTAACTTTTGGATTGAAATGTTGAAGACAAGTTTTAATTCTCCTTTTCAAGAGAATCAGTGGCTCAGTAGACGTGACATTCACATTGTTTGATTTGCTTTCCAGAAAAAATACAGTTACTTCCAAGTAATCCAAAAATGTATATAATTTTCTTCATAGCATTTTGTTTGTGCGAAATGTGAAAAGCCATTCCTGGGTCATCGTCATTATGAGAGAAAAGGCTTGGCATATTGTGAAACCCACTACAATCAGGTAAGGTTGCATATTTTTAGAAATTGTGTTGTTAAACTCATGTATTGATTTTATTAAAGGAGATGGAAGACCATAGATATTCTTCTGATTTCTCATAATCACCTGTGGTTATAAAGCTAATTAGCAGATGTTCTGTTGCAGTTAATTTATATCGGTTTCTCTAATTATAAATCTGGCATTGAAAAACATAACTGCAGGGATTTCACAAAGACTAGATGGGCTAATCAGTATCAAGTTGTTCTTCAAGCTTAGTGGCGCTTATGTAGAGCTGTTTCAAGCTTTTGCATATCTGCGAGATGAGAGCAGCTAATAACACCGAATCTTTCCCAAGAAATATAAGAAGATTTGCCATTCAGGAGCTGTGGTTTGACACGAAGCCTTTGTGAGTAGCGTGTTTTTTTTCTGCTACTCTAAGATGATCCTATGTTAGGATACACAGCATCACCCAGCTCATTCGTTCAGCTGCCTAAGACTACAAAGACTTAATTTGTCAGAGGACACCACCTAGTGACCACTTGCATTTAAATAAGAGCTATATACAGTTCCCTGCAGACGCCCTTAATTGTGCAGTGCAGCACTGTAAGGTATAAACCATTATTATTTGGAAGCCAACCACAAGGTGTCACGTACACACCTTTGCTTGGCTGAAGTAGGCATTATCTCTGGGAGTTGTAAGGCATCTGCTAATTACAGATGGATTCTTAATTTGTCAGCGATGAAGGGCAGATGATTGAAATGTTGCTGGCACACTTGTAGGCAATAAATGCCGTGACATTAGTAGAAATAGCTGCATCCATGACAGGGCAAGAACGTACACCAGGCAAGAGTTGTATGTTGAAGGAATGTCATTCGCTACATCAGCTCCTACAGTTAGAAAAAAAATACATGAAATTTTGGGCATACAAAACCATTCATAGATAGTTACATTGTGGACAGATGTTAAGTATGGAAATGGAATGAAGGATTTCTGGCCTTTTATTTATTGATTGATTGATTTTAAGAAAAATAAATTAAGCATAGCATTTCCTTACAGCTTTTGCCAGAAAAAGTAGCATGTTGTTCTAGTCTTGCTTTTAAGTCCAAATGTTAAATTGGATGATTACTAAAGATCTGTATGTGACTTTGCTGTATTTTAAATGTTCAGGATTAGAGAAATAGTAAAACAAAACAACACAACATTTTTAGAGTGTCAAGCAGATGTAAACAGATGTTTTCATCTTCAACATTACAGAGACTTTTTCTGATAAGATGATGCAAAACTTAATTGGAAAACAAAAGCAGACCTGCTAATTTTCTCTTTTTTTTTACTGAAATAAACAGTAAAGCTACTGTGCCCATCAGCCAAAATAGAGTGTTTTGTTATTTTGAGAAGCTACTCTTGATAAAATCATTCAATTAAAAATTCATTACTTCTCCTTCCTCTTCAGCTGTTCGGTGATGTTTGTTTCCATTGCAATCGTGTGATTGAAGGAGATGGTAAGCACTTTTCTGACTGTTTTCTTAACGTTACATTTTGATGGAAGTTCTTTCTTAACAGCAGAAGTAAGGCCGTTGTTGAATCCCTGGCTGTTCTCATTAAACCAAAACAGGCCATTATCTTGATCAGAAATTAGGATAGATCTGATTAGTCAGAGGCCAAATAGTAGGAAGACCTTGTAGTGAATGTTTTGTGATAGTGGAAGATCACCCAGCGTCTAAAGAGAGCTGTGGTCAGCTGGAAACCCTTTAGTAACAAGGAAAGGCCAGGGATGCTGGGAGATGCACTGGTGGCTTCCTGCCCCACCTACCTTAAAAATGAACACATGCAACTGTGAGAATGACTACATTGGCATCTTCTCAAATGAATTTAGGGATCATGATCCGGATTTGAAAAAGAATTTAGATATTTAAAGATTTAGGTGGGCTTTCTAATGGTTTTTTTTAAGTGCCTAACTTTCATTATTTCAATCCACTTCCTGGAGGTATTTGCCTATCTATCTCAGGCACCTGTCTTTTGAAAATCTAGGCTGATGATAATTTCACAAAACCAGGAAGGAATTGTAAAGATCTGTCCTGTGAAGGCATAAGCGGAAATGAGTGCTTTAATTTTGGGGGGCAGGGGGAGGGATTATTTTGGATGCTTTTTGGCATTTTATCATAGCTGGTTGTCCAAAGGCAAATCATTCTACCTGCAATAATGCCACATTACTTTGTTCCTGGTTACACCTGCCTGAAGTAAACACTGTAATACCAATGTTAGCCTCACCTAAACCAAAGCTATTAGCAAAGTGGGCGGAAGCCTCTAGCTTTTAAAAGGAGCCATAAGGTAGTTCATAGTCATGTAAATATAGGGTGAGACCCACATTCTGGGAATGTGCTTTCCCCACATTTTTGGGACTGGACTGTACCTGCAGAACAACAATCCAGAAGGCTTTGGAGGAAGCTGTATCTTCCCCTTCGCTGAAATCCTGAATGAAGAGAACTGGGGCTTGAAGCGAATGAATAACTCAGCCTTGCCTGATCACCACATCTCTGTGTGTTTCTTACGTTACATCGTGTAATCTGACTCCCATATTGTATGTGTCAGCCACTGAACTGAACAGATTGAAATGTCGTCATTTCTTTATTTTCATGGTGTGTCTTCAATTATTCTACATTTCTTCTTTCACTCCTGCACAGAAATTTGACACTGCTGTCACAAATGATGAGTATCCAGTACTTTATTTTCTCTCTCTCTGGTGAAACAGACATCTGTGGCAACAGTTTTTCAAGAGAGTGTCTATGACTGTATTGGAGAGGTTGCTTATAAGCGAAGACTTTCATCTGCTTAGTATTATTTTGGCAAGCGGGTGAATAACTGTATGCTTCTGTGGATGTGCTTGGCCCAATAGTGTAGGAAAAAAAAGTTTTGCATGACAATGTGCTGGTTCTGTTTGCTGCTGACAAAATGTTGCATTTTAGGAGAAAAGCATTGCATTGCCCTGGATCCTCTACATTTGGTTAAAAAGAGAAGCAAGTTTTGGCAAGGAACATTGGGAAGGTATACTGTGAAAGAGAGGAGGAACAGAAAAGAGAGATAAAGAACAAAGAGAAAAAGCTTTCTCTCCAAAACAAAGAGTAAAAATATATTCATGTTTATCATGATAAAGTGATTTATCTCGTTAGTCCATAACTTTTTTTCACTTTGGTACCTCTGATTTACCAGCAGTGTCCTGATTCCTAGCTTCAAGTTAGTTTCTTCAGCCAGGCAAGTGCTATAGTTGATGGCACTGCGGTCTGAGCAGGGTCTGGGGAATGAAACAGAATAAAAACATAAACACCCTTTTGCTGGATTGCTTTTCAGCTGAAAAAGTCTCCTGGTCATGTTTGAAACATGGCCTCATAAAACAGTTGCCTGAGGTCAGCATGCTATGAGATGAGGTAGAAGCAAGCAACGCGAGTCAGAAATTTGTTAAAATGGTCTTGCTGGTGACCATAGCATTGTATGTACCCTCAGAGACAGCTTTATCAACACTTCATGGTCCCACTGCACAGCATTCACATGTACCTATGTGCCTTCCTAGTCTTGCCATGTTATTGTTATGGTCCTCAATACTTGATATAAGAATCAAATGATTGTTCTTCATGTCTCGTGAACATTACAGCTTTTTCTTTATATGTATATTTTTTGTAATGCTAATGATTTCCTTTTTCTTTTCACTTGCTCTAGTTGTGTCTGCTCTGAATAAGGCATGGTGTGTGAACTGTTTCGCTTGTTCAACCTGCAACACTAAGTTAACACTCAAGTAAGTTTATTGATAGGTGTGATGCCTTCAAAATGGATCGGTGGTTATCTTTACAGTGGAAATGTTGCTGTAGTTTAACTGTTACGGTACAAAAACCATACAATCAGCACTGAGAAAATTGCGCCTGTTTCTTCCTCTTGCTCTATTTACTAATCTACATCTTTTTCAGCTGTCTGTTCAGTTCTTCCTTCAGTTAAGTCTTCTTAACTCTCCTCCTTTTCTGTCCCTTTATTTTTTCTGTTTAACTCTAAAGGGATAAGTTTGTCGAAATTGATCTAAAACCTGTCTGCAAACATTGTTATGAGAAAATGCCAGATGAATTTAAGCGACGCCTTGCCAAACGGGAACGTGAAGCGAAGGATAAAGAGAAGCAGAAAAAGAAAAAGCCAATCTGTCTGTAAACTTTTTTTCCTTCTCACCACCACCTCTGCTCCTTTCTTCTTTGGTTAGTGCTAAGGGTGCTTTTATTTAAAATTTTTGCATGCATTCATGGCAATCAAAACCAAAATATTTTTCACACAACTGCAAACTCAGAATAATGTTATTTCATTATCTTATGTTTAGTCTGCCTTGCTCTGCAATGAGATTTGAAAGGCCTTTTAAGTGACACAGCTAATAAATATGGACACTTGGGAGAAGACTGCATAACTCGCATGCAGTACTGTAATTACTGTCTACAATGTATATAACCTTGTGGCAGTAACTTCATAGACATGTATAAATTGGAGCTGTATTTTTTTGTCTGTGCACATATGCTATGATACTTACTTTTTTCAATATCCTTGCCATTAAAAATGGGACTTTTTTTTTCTTTGCCTTGTCATTTTAGGAATAAATTTGTTGAATTTGATATGAAGCCTGTCTGCAAAAAGTGCTATGAAAAGTTTCCTCTAGAGCTGAAGAAAAGACTGAAGAAACTAGCTGAAACTTTGGGAAGGAAGTGAAGACTTATCTGCTCTCCCTGTTCTTTATGAAAATGTTATACGTATTACTCGTGGGGGGGGGGGGGGACTTTGAGGCTGCAATCAGAGAACAGATTGTGATGCATGCCTTTCAATCAAATCGAGATATTTTGAAATTTTCCATTCTCTATACATGTACATGTATACTTATTTGTTGATAAATAGGCCACACTTACAGACTAAATTAAATATCAACTCACCTGAAAGGTTTCTGACCCTGATAATGCAGTTGAACTGGTACAAGTGCACCATTGTGCACAGTAATCTCTGTGGAATTTTAGATAGAAAATACTCTTGTGAATACCTGCAAAGACACACTTTGCAAATGTGTCCAACGTTACGGACACGTAGTGTCATTTATATTACTGAAAGTATCGATGTGCAAATTAAGCATGAGGATAAAACTTTAAGTGTCTAGGGCAAGAAACCAAACATACCTCACTTCGTGGAAAAAAAACATGCCTAGATTTCAGGTCAAATAGTCTCATTAAGGAGCCTGGTTTCAGATGATTTGAAAAGTATCGTGTTTCTAAATACAGTCACTGTACAAATGACCTGCTTCTGATAGTTTGTGCTTACATGATGAATCTTTGTACATCAGACTTAGCATGAAATATCTATATGAAGTCTATATTCCTACTGCAAGAAATGAGCATACTCAGAACTACTTGAATTTTGCTATATTCCATTCAGAGTAACACATTAACTTTTATATATGCTTTTGCATTGTATTTACTTTTTGTGCCTTATTCTGCTGGACCATACATAACAGTGTTCCATTAAATATATATATATAGTTTTATTTTTATTTCATATTTTTATGCAGAAACTATATACAAGGTATTTTCAAAAGATAACATACTTTGCCTTAATTATTCAGGATGCAAGAGGAATTTTGTTACAAATGTGAACACCTGAGGTTTAAATTTAGCTTCTTGGCTTCTTTAACTTCTACAACAGTAATGGAAATGCATATTTCAATTAACTGGCAATATTACTTTTACACTGTGAGTGTAAATATATGTGGTTTGATCCTGCTAGGATCTATTTCTTTAGTCATCCTCAAGAACTGAGCTCACAAGGCATCAGAATTCCTTATAACATACACCTGATTGTTTTATACCGTTGACTTCTATTCATGCACACCTGTTATATTTTTCCTTTTTCTATTGAAAATACAGTTACTTAGGAATTCTTGATGGTACTGTGTTATCAAGTACACGTGTTTTTTTTTTCTTTTTCACACTAGTGACTTACACGGATTTTGTGTAATTGCATCATAGCAAGCAAAATTTCCTTTCCTGTTTATGGAAAACTAGTTGCTTCAAAACATCTTTCCAGTGTCATCAATAAAGGCTATGTTATTAAAACTTGTATCACGTCTCTTAAATGAGTGTTTGAGATGGGTGGAAAAGCGGCGAGGCAGCCTTTCTTCCCTATGCTTCTACCTGTGACTATGTAAATACTTCCTTATCCTGATTTAAAGGAGACATACGCCTAACCTACGTATGCACTTTAGTTTTTAGGTTTAAGAAAGAAACTGCGGTTTGTTTCATAACGAACAACTTGGTTCTTCTGGCTGTTTTCTGAATCGGCACAGTCACTAGGTTTTCCTAAAGAAAATACCTTGTCTGAGTTTAAAATGCATACCTTCCTACCACATTTTTCTCTCCTGTTTTCAATGTAATGCGGCTTTCACCTCAAACCTACAGTTTAGTGCTAGGTAAGGTATTTTTTATTGTTATTATTGTATATATTTATTCAGTACAGTAACAGTTCAGTAGCTGAATGCAGTCCTTATTGTGTTCATGACAAGAAGTCCTCTCCCCCCCCAAAAAAAAAGTTTATATAACTAGCCTGATAACACCGTTGGGATTTTGGACTATGCAATGGATCCAGGAGACCACTCTCAGCAATACGTCCTTTAAATTGTAATTCAGTTCTTCTAGTTTTTTCACGCTCCACTGAGAGCATGCACAGCCCTACTGCTCAAAGAGTGGGGTGGAAACAGTCCCTGACCCCGAGAGGCATGGCCTGCCTTGCGTGGTTATATCCATCCAGCACACGGCAGCCTCGTTTGCGCCTCCTGCAGGCTCTGCGGTAACCCTGTGACCTGAAGTCAATGTTTTTTGCTGTTTCCAAGTTCTTGATCATGAAGACTGCGCTCTGGTGCAGTAGCACCAAGGTCGTGGCCTCTGTGTCATTAACACCAGTGTATGTGTTTCAGACCCCACTGTGTAGCACTAAGAGCATGCAAGGGTTCAGGGGTTCAAAGCCTGCTGCGTCACAGAAATATTTCTGAAGGATGGGGCCGCTAGAGGCCAGGTAGTCCAAACCTCTGCTCAAAGCAGGTCTAACTTAAAAGCTGCACCAACACCGAAAGTCTTACCCAGCCAAGTTTTGAGTATCTCCAAGGAAGATCTCACAAGCCTCTGTAGGCAGTATGTCACAGTGTTTAATCACCCTCCAGGTGTTTTGTTTTTTTTTTCTTCTATTCTTATTATTGGAGCCCTCTCTCCAGTGGAGGGTTGCCCAAATTCACACTGCTCCCTTGGGAGCTGTCTTTGGAGTGAACTATCATTGAAAGAATACCCATGGATTTTGTCATCAAGAGCATTATTAAAAGCAGTGCAAAACAGGGAGGGAGCTAGCAATTAGACAATTAACCTGGACAATTACAGGTCTAGTGCTGAAGCTTACTTCCTGGTCTGTCAGTATTATAAATATTTCACATAGCTGGACGTGCTTTCTTTAAAGAGGCTGAGTTTATTACTGTTTTTTTGAACCTTGACCCCTACTAGGTCTCTCAAAGGAGGCTGTGGGCCTGGGATTTAGGAACGGATGCCTCAGCTTTGCCCCCTTTTTACTGCATGGGATCAATCATGCATGAGCAAGAGAGATTCCTTTTGAAGCTCCTGCTTAGAATAACAGTAGGGAGCGCTTCAGAAAGCCCAATGGATGTAGCTGTAGGGGGAAGGAGCTGAGCCTAAAGCCTTTCTGCCTCCAGCAGTGGCAAATCCTGAGCTCAGTTCCTACCAAGGTATCAAGATGTGTAGTGAGCCAAGCTGAGTATGGTCTGGTTGCAAGGTTAGCACTAGAGCCGGTCAACTGCTGGCCTGTCTGGTGGGCTACCTTCCTGGTGTTGCAACCACTGGGGACAACGTGGTGCTAATTCCACAGAGATGCCGACCAGCGTCAAGGCACTCGACCTTGTCTGTATGAAGGCAATTTCACACGCCTCCCCATGATGAAAAGCAAAAATTTCCTCCAGTGACTCCCAAGCCAGCTCTCGGATTCTCCTCTGCACCAGCGCTAAGACTTCTAATCCTCAGCCTGGCAGGTGTTGACAAACTGCTTGTAACCCCAGTCATTTAAAAAGCAGAGGGAAAAAAAAACCACGCTAATTCTTCTTATGGAATTAGAGCCAATGTGTAAAGAAATCACCATTAATAGAGCAAATAATAAAAGAGAGGGTTAACTCTGGTTAACTAGGGTTAGGGTGTTAGGTGGCTGCTGCTGATCTCCTTACAGAAACAAGGTGGATACTTGATTTTTCCTGCAAAGATGGTAGGAGTTGTGGAGATGTCGGTAGTGCTTAGGTGTAGCAGGAAACTTGTGTATGTCAATGGGTTGCTAGAGACTGAGAAGGGGATGAATTTTTAATGAAGAGATATTCACAGAGGTATCACACGACTCAGGGACAGCCCAGTGGCCACATTTTGACCAAAGTGACTGGAACTTGCAGAAAAGTGAGCTGGGCACCTCCAGCAAGCGGGCTCCTGCTGGGAATTAAGCCATGGGGCAACTGCCTTACGGCTTAAAAAAAAATAATAATAAAAATAGTTTAAACCTCCTGTCTCAAGCTTTGCAGCCTGCTCATCTTAACAGCTGCTCCCAGCTGATTTCTGAAGGGCCATTTCCAAACTCATTTCCTAACGCCCCGTCACGGAACCCCAACGACCGCCCCCAACGGCCGGCCGCCAGCCCCGCGCATGCGCTGCAGGCGGGGTGGCCCCACCCAGCGCCCCGCCCCTCACTGTGGCGACAGCTTCTGCGCGTTCACGGGGGGCGGGCGCCGTGGGGCGCGCGGGGGGAAGTTTGCGTAACGCGCGGCGGCTCCTGCGCACCCTCCGCAGGGCGGGCGCCGCAGGGGCGCGCGGGAACGTATGTAGCGTGCGCAGCGTGCGCAGCGTGCCCAAGGTGGGGCGTACGCGCTACGCGGCGGGTGCCCCCGCCGGGAGCGGCGCGGCGCGGAGCAGAGCCCGGCCGGGCTCGGCGCCGCCGCGGCCGCCATGTTGAGGCGCAGCAAGGCCGAGGTGGAGCGCTATGTCGCCACCTTGCAGGCCGCTGCGCCTTCGCTGAGAGAGGTGAGTGAGGCGTCGCCGTTTCCCTTGGCCCGGGGGGGAGAGGCGGCCGGGGCCCCGGTTGGCTTGGCTGAGGGTTGGGGTTGGGGTGGCCGGCTTCGGGGGGGGGGGGGGTTGGGGCTACCCCTGCCCCGCGGCGCTTCACGGACGGGAGGGGGTTTTTAGCAGGGTTTTCCTCGAGGCCGGTGCGAGGGAAAAGGGGTTTCCTCACGGGAAACGTCGCGGGTCTTTCCTCCGGCCGGTGAGCCCTGGGTTTGCTGTAGGAGGAGCCCGCCGGGAGTTACAGAGCCGTTCGGGTTTGTGGGCCCCTGGTTCCTAACTTCCCGGCGTTACTTCCCTTCAGAAACTGAACTCACAGATAGGCAGCACGCCGCCTTAAACTTTCAGTTTCCTTTACGTGCGGCGCGGTTAATATTTCTGGGCGGCCGCTTCGTGAAGCGGCAGCGTCGAGGGAGGGAGAGCCGGGAGAAAACGGCTCTGCTCTCTGTCACTAGCCGGGCACAGGGGTGAAAAACTCCAAGCGTTCCTATTATAGCTGGAAAATGCTACGCAGGTCTCAGCCGACTGATGCAATTCATGGGGCCCTAATCCTGAAAGATGCCGTTCTGCTGCTCTGAATTGGTTTTATCGCAGAGGCAGAATATTTAGCAGCCTGAATGTGCCCGAGCTAACCATTATACGTTAGGGACTGCATGCAGGGCCTGTGTACACCATCGTTTGTGCCTTTCCCAACAGCAACAAAATTGTCCTGTGACTTTGTTTATTCGACTTGGGTGCTGTTTAGATTAGACGGTGTCAAGTGCATCGCTGCCAGACTCACAGATACTTTTCCACAGTTTTGATATTTCTGGTGGACTCAACAAAAAACATTTCCTCTCCTTTTCTTGTGCTCAAGGCCACTGGATGCATTTAGTTTTGACTTTTGAGCGATGTTTACAACTGACTGTGTCGCACAGTCCACGGTGGAAATAGTTACTGGTTTCCTTGTTGTGTTGATTTCAGAGGGAAGGGTCTTACAAGGCTGCAAGCGTTTATTTTGAGGTTTCTTTTCATCCCTGTATACAAGGTGTCAAGTTTGACTCCACTCTGGCATGTCAGTGCGTCTTTGTGATACCTGAAAATATGGACTGAAGACTAGGAGGCCTGCTTTCATTTAAATTCACTTTTTAAAGTTTTACGTAGATAACTTCAGGGTGGGAGAGGGGTGAAGACTGGCAGTTTGAGTGTGTTTAGAATGTAGACAGTTGTTTAACGTTTTGCACCGTAGACCTAACTACCTCCAGTATTTTGGAGTTCACAAACAAAACCTGCTTTTGATCTGATGTTGGGAGCTCAGATTTTAAATACATGTTATCTAGCTTCTACCTTGAAGTTTTTGCTTGTGACTTTGTAGTTTCATAGCTCATTCCTTTGACTCATTTCCTCCTGCCCGTGCTTCTGCCATCTTGCCCTCTTGCTTGCTCAGTCTTCTGTTTTGCCTTTTTTTTCCACTTTCGTTTCCCTGTTTTATTCCTCCATAAATACCTTTCACCTTTCATCCCCAGAACAAGTGTGTTCAAGTTATCTCAGACTGGTAACATCAGAAATAAATTAATGCATCAATGCATTTTGTATATAAACTGAGAGTAAGTGGGATTTCTTAGTTGAGGAGAAAGCATTGTCTACCTATATTTAAACAGTTGTATGTGACATGTACTAGAGCAGGACTAAATAGCATCTTCTTGTTTAGTCTATCAGATTTAGGGATTCGTTTTGCAACCTTGTTACATTGGGGAAAAAAAAACTGTACGTTAAATGTAGCTGACTCCATTCTTCTACACTCTTTAGTCAGAAGTGTTTATGAGCTGTTACAAGTATTAAGGCTTGTTGCTTGCTTCACCAGTAACCTCAATTTCACGTTAGTAGCCTTCGCCGGTTACTGGAAAAACATTGTTTTCCAAATCCCACATCTTTCAAAAACAAAGCTTTGGATATGAGGAACGGACTGGAGCTGATAACTAGTTATCAAATTCAGTCTCTCAAAAGTATTAGAAGGGTCTTCCTATTCAATTACTTTAAAAGTGTTGTACGTCTAAAATGTGCTTGTCGTGTGTTTTCCCCTTCAGAAATCGTTGAAAGGATTCCTTTTTGCTAAGCTGTATTTTGACGTCAAAGAGTATGATCTTGCTAAAAGGTAACACACGTTGATGTATGCTGTTATTCTGTTCTCTAAAGCATAATAGAAAAGCTAAATGAATATGAAGTAGACTGGAGAAATCAAGATCACTATCATGCTGCTTTAAGGTAGCAGTAGACATGGGTATCAGATGCTGTTTAAATCTTTATAAAACAGCAACTTAGATAAATATCTATGTGATATTGAAAAACTTACCGTTTGAAATGGCTTTTATTCCACTGTATTATGAAGTTATTACAGTTTCTGTGAAGTTATTACAGTTAGAGTTTCTTTTTTTAATAAACACCAATACTTGCTGGCAAATAAGTAGCATCTGTACATGTAAAAATAATGTTGTTCTGTACTTTAAGGTCCAGACCAGGTATCTAGAACCAACCATGACTGCATTTCCTGTGTCACATGTTAAATTCCTGCTTCAGTTCTATGGAGGCTGGGGGGGAGGACAGAGAGACTCATATTATTGAGGAATATTGATCCTTTTTTTTTTCCTGTTCTGTAGGTACATGTATACATACCTCAGTGTGCAAGAGAGAGATCCGAAAGCACACAGATTTCTTGGACAAATTTATGAAGCTGAGGGCAACACTGAAAAGGCTTTTGGATGTTACAAGGTAAACACTCCACTGACCTCCAATGTCCTGCTTTAATCCATTGCAAAGGGACTTTTAAAATCATGCAGTTCTGGACATTTCTTAAATGCATAAAAGAAAACATATTTGTGGAAAAAGTGTAATATGTATGCTTTCCGTTGCCAAATGCGTATATGATGTACTGCAGAGGGGATTCTTCATTTGACATGATTTGCTTCAGCAGTATTTTTTTTAAGTTGATTCTTTTGTGACCTAGACTGGGTCTTCGTGCTACCTGCTATTAAATTCTTTCCATATCGTACGTTGCCCTTTGGACTAAGGATCTGTGACTGCTGTCGAATTCCCTAGCAGGGGCTCTGATGACAGCAGTAATCTAGTTGCTACTGGAAGACTAGACCTAGGGTGTTTTCTAGTTGTTTGTATTTATTGCTTTTTTTTGGGTTTTGTTTGGGTTTGGGGGCGGGGGGGGGAGTGAGATGGGGCAGGGCAAACATAATTTACATTTATATGCTTGCCCAATGAGAAATTCACCATCAGAATGCCTTTGTTCAGGTTTTAGGGAGGGAGAGGATGTGCTCAACAGTTTTGCTGCCAATACATCCCAGCTTGTCTTAGTGTGTGACTTAATTATATCTTTCTTCAAAAGTGTCCATATGGAGTTAGACTAAAGGTACTTAAGAGTCCAGCTGCCTGCGTATAGCTGGTGGTAGGGGCAGAATAGCTGGCTTTTGCATTTTTGCTCTTCTAAATCTTTTCTTTTCTGAATTTTTGCTCTTTTGAGTTGCAGCAGATGTATCTGGGTGCTGTAAACTAGTGATAAGTTTAGAAACTGAGGTCTTTCTTAATGTATTCAGAAAGTATTTACTAATAGATCTGTCTAATTTGAATACCTGTGTCTTTTCAACGAGTGGTGTAATTCTTTCCTGTTCTGTGTGGATTGCAAGATCAAGTTACCTTTTTTTCCTGACTTTTTTTCCGTGTGTGTGCATGGGGAAAACTAGCGCTCTGTGGATTTGAACCCAGCACAGAAAGATCTAGTGCTGAAGATAGCGGAGTTACTGTGCAATAATGACATCACTGATGAAAGAACAAAATACTGGGTTGAAAAAGCTGCTAAGGTGTTTCCTGGAAGCCCTGCTGTTTACAAGTTGAAGGTAAATGCCAATTTCCAACCTCTGTTCTGTGACTTAAAGAAGCTTCTAGTATCTGACTGGAGCACTTTTCCCGTGTCATCTCATGTAAAACTTCCTGGCTAAATTATTTTAGAATCTTGAGTATTAAATCTAATGGAATTAATATTCTTTAGATTTAATTCTTCTAGAATTTATTCTTCTATTTAAAGAAATGTTAATTTCTTTGCTGTTTGACACTTCTGTCTAGCTTTCAAGAAAACTGCAGCTGCAGGCTCTCATACGCTTCTCAAGGTTTCAGGGTTGACAGTCTTCAAAAATGCAGGGAAATCATGTTAGTAGTCACATCCAAAAAGTTAAGACTAGGTAGGCAGTTCTCTATTTATTGTGTGACTGGCAGGAAGGTGGCAGGCCTGAGAACTCAGACTTCCTTGCTCTCTACGCTGCTTTTTTGTTTTTTTAATTTGGATTAAAAACAGCATAAAGTAAGGAACGCTCTAATTCTCAATTACTGTGTAAATGCCTTCAGTCACACAATCTCACTTTTGCACAGGTATTAGTTTTGTGTAGCACAGCAGCAATGACACCTAGTCTTAAGATGCTTGTTTCAGACAGGCTATTCTGTGTCAGGGTATGCTGTCTTTGAAGCAAATGGTTTCACAAGCTGAACATACCATCCATAAGAGGCAAATTGTTGTGTTTTTTTTGTATTTTAAATGTTTGAGTATTTCTTCAAACTTTGTAATAACTGGAAGCTTTTCAGCTTTAATAGTTTAAGTAATGTAGTCTGTGTGGTGGAGGCAAGAGAATTGTCTCTTAATGCAGTTGTTGAAAAGGCCCACATGCAAGACGAAATATTAACGTGTTGCCTTCATGTTCAATAGGAGCAGTTGCTGGATTGTAAAGGTGAAGATGGATGGAATCAACTTTTTGACCTTATTCAAGCAGAGCTCTATGCAAGACCAGATGATATCTACGTTAACATCAGACTTGTTGCACTGTACCGCTCAAATAATAGGCTGAGAGACGCTGTTTTCCATTGTCAGGAGGCAAAGAAGAAAATACCTTTGCAGTCGAGCTTGGAATGGTGCTCCTGTGTCATAGAGACATTTGAGGTGTGTAATCATATTTTGATATTGTGATAATCTTCCATATCATTTAAACTAGCTTGTGTCTCTTAGTTCATTACACTGACAGCTATTTCTCAAGTGATTTAACTCCTTCAAATGCAAATTAGTGAAACCACTCAAATTACAAAGTACTTCCTTGGAGTTTCCTTCCTAGAGTTAAATGTTACAGAGTTGTTTAGTTTCTAATTTCAGGGACCAAACTGTTCAGGCAAATAGTTCCCTGGAATTTTGCTGTTGGTGAATGTCTCAGTAGTGGAAATAGATTATGCAGTAAATGATAGTGATTTGTTTTGGAGAAGTACTGTCTTTGCCTTTATGGAAGGATGACTGTTCCTTATCCTCTGAACCTTCTTCTTTAGGAATATCTGGAATCTGTACAAGACTTGGAGTCTGATAAAAGTAATTGGAGAACTATCAAGAAAGACTATCTGCTGGCCTATTGCAGCTTTCTTAAAGTGATGCTATCTTCTAGAGATGTTCAAGAATGCAGAGGCGCACTCAAAAGGTATAGTTTTACCTTTTCTGTATTTAAAGCAAAACAAAAAAACCTCTATGAATTGCATGTATTTTTCTAGGTCACAGAACATCTACCAGGCTTCAATTTCACTGTGTAACCAGTTTGTGGATGGGAGAGGAGACTCTCTGTTTTAGAATAAAGAAAGGTTCCTAATAGGCTTGAGCCCCAAGCTATAAGCCTTGTTTGAGTAGTCAGCACATAACCATGGGGAAGACCCAATATTATCTTGGGTCAATTACCTTTTTGCCATTCAGTAAGAGAATGTTCTGTACCTCAGCAACTATCTCATTAAAATTTCCCAGATGCTTGTATATCAGCTTTGTCCTGGTCAAGTTAACACAACACATGTTGAAATAATGAAGAATTTTAGGCATATAATATAATTGGAAGGGAGGAAGCTGCCTGCAGTAAGAACATTCACCTTCAGAGAAAACTGGATAGTGTTTCAGGGCTAGCTGGTTTCAAGGCGTACCATCTGTGTCACAGCTGAAGTAGTACAAAACAATGTTTGTAGCCAATTTGTTGGTGAAGAGCCATGTTCCCTTAGATCTACCTTCTCTTCTTTCTTTTACCTTCTCTGGAGATATTCAAGACCCATCTGGACGCCTACCTGTGCAATTTGCTTGAGGGAACCTGCTTTGGCAGGGGGGTTGGGCTCAATGATCTCTCGGGGTCCCTTCCAACCCCTACAATTCTGTGATTCCCTTTGTCACTAACTTCTATTGACATAGCTTTGTTTCTCGCTTAAGTGACGATTGTTACCTTTTTTAAAACAATGTTCTTCAGTCTGCTCTTCTTGAATGAGTATATGAAGCAATACAGGCAATGGTTGAGGAATAGGTAATGTCCAAATATGTCCCCCCCCGAACATTGACCATAAACGTGTGGTTGTTCTTCTAACATTTCGTTAGAGTCCTTCAGGGTACCTAGATCTGAAGCACTTCTAGATCATGGCAACGCTAACAGCTATTATAGTTTTGTCAGGTTACTGAAAGTGTTGACTGTTTATTGGAAAGCCACTCCTGAGTGGAGACTATTTACTGGCCTGCAGCTATTCAGATTGCTGCGGTACCTCTTATTTGGAAGAACCAGTCTAACTGTATTTTGGTCTGTCCTTTTGGTAAGTGAAGTGAATTTTACTTCAATAAACAAAGTTGAGAGCTTTGGGAGTTTGAGACGGTTATTCTGCCTTCTAGTTGACTCATCAAGTTACTTGATTCACAGTTAAATAACGTTGTCCCCAAACGTGCTATAGCTTTTACCAGGACTTTGCTCAGAATGAGTCTTTTCTACATTTTAGTCTTGATGGTGTGCTTCACTCAGTGAAAACCTATGTGAGTGGGACTGACGAGTTGTCTCATACCTTCATCGAAGTGAAAGGACAGTTATACATGCATGCTGGAACTTTGCTACTGAAAATGGCTCAGCACAGTGAGGCACAGTGGAAAGAGGCGTGTGAACTGGCAGCACTGTGTTACATGATAAGTTTCCAGGTAAGTTGTTTTTCAGTGTATGCCTTTAGTTGATGCAGTTCTTGGAATGCTCTGTTAAACATTTGTATTCTGAAAATTAACTAGTGTTTGTAAGACTCCCTCCTCACCAAATCTTATTATTCCACAATTCTTTAAAAGATTTCAAATGGCATCACTAGAATAAAAGTGTATCATCAACTGCTTTTCTTGTCAAAAGTAAATTGACTCTTAAAGGCTAATGAGTGTATTTCCCACAGTCTGTTCTTTTCTGCAATACAGCTGAAAACATAATGAATAGTAAATTTATTGGTGTAGGGAGGGAAGAGGATGAACTGAGTAACTCCCTTATTCTTGCGTAGACAGCAGAACTAAAAAGGTGTGCTATTGTGTGCTATTTGCAAAAGATACAGTTGCCCACCTCATATTTTTCAAGGGATGTGTTATATAGTACCTTCAGAATTGATGCTCTTTTTCTTAAGTTTTCTTGTGCTTGTTTCCTAATTTTTGAGACTAATTTAAGTGATCTGCTTTGTATAGTAAAGAAGCTATAACAATTCTTCACCAGGTTCCTAAACCAAAGTCAAACCTAATAAAAGAGGAGCATACTGGACAAGATACCCTGGAAATGTTGGCCTGTGATCGGAAAAGCCAGTCTGGTAATGAAAAATAATTAAAATCCCTTAGTTACGTTTCAGTCTTATGAATAGCTACTTTAAGAATCAAGTAACTCTTGTTAAAGAATACACTTTGTGTCTTGAAATGCAATAATACTCTCTGGATTCTGACTCCATATGAAATGCAAAACAGTAGTTTGATCCTGACATCTAATGTTTTCTTCCTCCTCTTCAGCATGGTGGTAGACTTCATTCTTTCTTTTCAAGTGAGCTTTTTCTTCTTTTTATCTCAAGGACACTGAGGTAGAATTGAACTTTTTAGCATTTCCTAATCTGAAAATGCTTTCTGCCTGCTGATTCTATTTTACAAGTTTACAAGTATTGTTAGCCCAAGCATAAAATACTATTGTTGCTCCATCCTTTCCATTCCCTTATTTGTTCATCAGGTTTGCTGTTTCTGTTGCTAAGCTTAGGCAGGCTTTCAATCTACATGCTCTATAGCCCCTAGATGAAAACAAACAAGAAAAAACAACAGAACAGTAAACATCAGGTTGAATTGTTCCAGAATGGATTTTGATAAGATCAACTCCAACTTGTATTACAGCTGCTTATTTTTGAATACAGTTGCAATGCCCCTAGAACAATAATTTAAAAAAAAAAAGTCTTTGTAAATCCAGTTGTCCAGGAAAACAAATGCCTTGGGACTGGTGTCACTAAAGGCTTGGAAAGCCTATGTGCTGAAACACTGACCTAATTACAGGGAGAATATAACTTACCAATTTGTGGGTTTCATAAGGGGAAATCTTGATTCTCAGCCTTCCGTAGCAAGAACAGCCCACTGTATCAAATACTACTTTCCTTGATTAAGTTCACTGTTTATCTATGTGAAGTGATATTTTTGTCTTCTAGGTCATATGCTGCTGAAATTGAGCCATGGCAAAGAAGACTTCCTGAAAGAGGTTGTGGAATCTTTTGCAAACAAAAGCGGTTCATCTGTGCTGTTTGGTTGTCTCTTTGAGAATGGAGCTTCCAGAGAGAGGTCTTTCCTTGGTACGGATGATATTGGAAATGTCAGTATGCAAGCACCAGTGCAAGAGGAACTTCATAAATACGATCTTGGTAAGAGGTGTTACTTTCTGAAACTCAGCATAAACATGACTGTCTGTACCAGAGAGTCTTCTAGAAATACTTCATATTGCAGTAAGAGACAGCCATACTAGCTGTTCAGTGTTGCCCTAATTACTCCAAAAGAGTGATACGTAAGGAGTTTCAATTTATGCTGTAACATGTTGCTGAGAAGCAGTATTGTTATGCCTGGTTCTTAAGAATTTGTCACATACTTCCCTACTTCTATCCTTTCTGTGTTTTCTAGTCTGTTCTGATCCATTTTCATTTGCTGCTGCCTGTTTAGTTCTTTGTGTTTGTACATCGATAAGTGTCAATGGGAAGGCAGGTCTCTCTTCCTATGTAACCTATGAATACAGGTTACGGGCACAAAAATAAGGTAACTTTAGGAAGAATTGCAAACTAGTAAAAACTTCTTATTTTTGAACTTGACTTGATGATGAAGTCTGGCTTTGAATTTTGGTGTAACAAGGTTAGAGTACTAGTAGTTTTTTTACCTAGCTGATAATTTTTAGAAACTTTTAGGCTGTTAAATCTTTTCTGTGTACTACCTAACTCTCTGTTAAGTAATTTTAGACAATAAGGCTTACAGTCCTTTATCTTAAATAGCTAAAATAAAGCTTATACTACCACAACCTCTCATAAGCAGTTTATTTGTAGTGTTTTTTGTTATGTATTTTAAAACAACGAAGGTCTGTGCATGTTGCATGCAGGCTAAAGATTTTCCCTGTTAAAGAAATAAGTGCAAAAACATAATTGCAAAAAAAAGTCTGGCTTTAAGTTAGAAATTAAGTGTTCAAGCTATTTTAACATTTAACATTGCTGAAGATAGAGATTTCACGAGCATTACAGAACTAAAAAAGCTGCAGTACTTCTGTTTAATGCATTAGTTTAACCTGCTGCCTCAAAATGAAGAGTTTAAAATTTAAAATTCTTATGTACTTCAGTGGAAATGTTATCTCCATTCTTTGCTTTGACAGAAAAGCTAAAGTATTAATACATTTGGCTTGTGCACTCCTATGAAGTAGATGCTGCTTCTTCGAAAGCTATTTATATAATATAAATAGATGCCAAAATCACTTCAAGAATGCTACATCTTACTTTTAAAATGCTTATTTCCAACTTAGATGGAGGCAAAAAGATGGGAAGAGATTGCTAGGAAGCTCCTTCAGTGTGATATATATACTAAAACTCTACTTTTCATATAACGAAACCCGGCTTCGATCAGATGTTAGTCTTCCTAACTAGGATGCAGATATTAACTTCCTACAACTTTGTTTTTGCATAGGTGCTGTTCGAATGCACCGTGGTAGTCTCCAGCACCTCGTGTGGCTTTGTTTGCAGTGGATCTTAATGTCAGTGTTACCCCCAGTGCGCAGATGGCTAAAACAACTTTTTCACTTGCCCCAAGAAACATCAAGACTAGAGACAGATGCTCCTGAATCCATTTGCCTGTTAGACCTTGAAGTAAGTAAATTTTCCATGTTCTTAAATGTACTATACAATTTAAGAGTTTTGGTATCTAATACTTTTTATTTATTTATCTTTTATTTTTACAAAAACAGGTATTTCTGCTTGGAGTGGTATTCACTAGCAACTTAGAATTGCAAGAGAAGTTTAACGCTCACTACAGTGCACATCAGCCTCAGTTCTTACCATTGGCAGTGTGCAAGCAGCTCTATACTGAAAAGCAAAGAGCCTGGTGGGATGCCGTTCGTACTATTACGCACAGAAAAATAATGTAAGGCTTTTTAAGTTTGGAAATATTCGAAACGAGTTTTTAGTAGCTTCTGCAAGGGTGTCATGAATTGATCCCCATAGATTGTGTGTAAAATTCATTTTTCTTGATGTATTTTGGACATTGAAGTCTTACTGCTGGAGGGGCTTGAGACACTTAAGAACTTTCTAAAAATGGGGTTTTCATTTCTAATAATGCATTTTTAAGCTAGATGTAGGTTAGGACTAAAAAAGATGAAAAAAAAAAAGAATACTAACTGTGGAATATTTCTTCTGATATGTAGGCCAGAAACATCAGTAAAACCGAGGCTTGTAGTACAGCATGGAATAAGTACTCTGCGAGCACTGGATAAACATGGCCTTCAACCTGCCTTAATTATATACTGGGCAAAAACACTGCAAAAAACCGTAAGCTAAAATTATTTTAAAATATGTATAATCTGATGTTTTTTCTCTTATTTTGTGAACTAAACAGTAGATAAAATCAGATGAGAGAACTGTGGTTAATTTTGCCAGATAAGTTACTTGCTATAGTCGCCCTAGTGAGTTCTCTATCCCTCACTACTCTCTTAATGCTACTTTTAACTGTAGTGGTATTTTCTACCTGTATGTTACATAGCTCTGTAGAGAGGTCGCCTGAGGTTTGTCACAAGTATTAGAGAAGATACTAATTGCTTCAGAGAACAATATGTATGAATAGCAATGGGTTTGAATTTGTTGAGATGACCTGCTTTTATTCCCTTTTCTTCAACAGGGTATTAGCCTTAACTCCTTTTATGACCAGAAGGAATACATTGGACGAAGTGTTTACTACTGGAAGAGAGTCTTGATTATGCTGGAAGTAGTCAAAAAGAAGAGAAGTATTCCTGAACCTACTGATCCTCTCTTCAAACATTTCCGTAGACTTGACATCCAGGTACAGATTGATTAATCTAAAATTGAAGTAAGAGGGATTATATCACAAAAATTTATTGTGTGTGTGTATGTTGGTTGGGGTTTTCTTGCATTCTACGGCTCTATGGTGTTACTAATATAATATCATTAACAGTGATACTTGGTAGTAACTGCATGTCTGATTAAAGGCAGGGGAATCTCTCCTTATAACTTTATTTTTAATTTTAAAACTCTATTTGATTGGAAGACACTGAACTCCCTTACTACCAACTTTCTTTAAAAAGTGTTTTCCTTGTATTACAGGAATAAAAAATTAGTAATATCATTAACCTCCGCCTGCCTGATTATTTAGTGGCGTTCACATGCACTTTCTGTTCCAAGTATCGAGTTAAGTATGACTCGTCTTTTGCTTTGTAGGTCTCGCAGGTTACAGTCTATGAAGAAGAGGCACGTATAGCATTTGCAACATTGGATGCAGTTGATGGCAGAACTGATGATGCTTTGTTAGCATTTGAAGCTATTAAGAATGTCGTTTCATACTGGAATCTTGCTATAGTAAGTTCATAAATTTCATTACCCGCAAATGCTTTTTCTTCACTTGTTTTCTTCACTTGCATTCTGACTGATTCTAATTAATGTGCATATTGTTAGATCTTCCAAAGAAAGGCAGAGGAGATTGAGAATGATGCCATGATGCTAGAAGAACAAGAAGAACACAAAGTCTATCTTTTTAAAAGCAAGCATTATCTAATGAAGATCTTAGACGAAAGCTCCTCTGATGTGTCAGTAACTGAGAAAGTAAGTAATTCTTGCTTAAAAGCTTGTTTCGAGAGATGCATTGGTTTATGTTACTATTTTAAAATGAAACCATTTGCATTCAAGTCAGATTTTTTAGACCAGACTTTACTTAAAGGCAAGCTAAACTTATTTTTTCCCACATGACAAATAACCTGCATAACTCTAGTGGGCTAGTACATTCTGGGAAACTTCTGTAAGATACCAGATCGTGCAGTGTTCTGACTACTCTGTGGTTGACAGCTTCTTTGCCAACAAATAGCTTTTGCCCATTATTTTCTTACAGAGGTTAACAGTTTCCAAATAAAATTTAAAGCTTACATGAATTGTTCTCCTACATTAACTTTGATTTGGAGCTTTGCTGAAAAAACAGTATTTCTGATCAGAACGTAGTCTCCTTCTCTGAGGAAGAATGCAATCATGACTTGCATTTCCAATAACTTTCTAGCTGCCGGTATCTGTTGAAACTGTGAGGGAAATGTTGGACGCAGTGATTCAGGAACTCGGAGAGAATGATGAAGAGGCAAGTCTTGCCTTCGGAAATGACCTGTCACCAGCTGTAGATTCAGAAGTGAAATATTCCACTTCACTGTCTAATAACTTCTCTGTCTCACCATCTAAGAGCTACAAGGTACATTAGCCAGTTATTATTTTAGGGAAGTGTTATGTTTGAATAAAAATTCAATAGGTTAAATGAACTTTTCTTCTGCTCCCCAGTTTTCTCCTAAAAATCCCCCTCAGTGGGCAGAAGATCACAGATCTATACTTCAAATGATCTGTCAGCAAGTGGAAGCTTTAAAGGTAAACGACTTTGTAAAGTTAAACAATTTTGTCACCATGTTCAATGCAGATCAGCTCATCTTGTTGTTATAGTAAGGACTCTGATCCTAGCCTAGCAAGCTAACATTAGTTCATGCTACCACATAACTCAGTGAAAATATCTTTGTAAACATCTACCTAAAATGAGTGCAAGAGTAAAACTTGTTGCCTAAAAACCCCAATTCAGGACTCAGGCAGGGGTATGGAGGCAACCCTTCCAAGGACTGTGTGTGCAGAAAGAGTTCTGCTATCATCAGCTTGGGTATCATCCAGTTGGTTCTGGGACTTTTATTTCTGGCTTTAGAAAACACTCCCAGCATGCTGTATAGCATGAACAGATCTTGGATTATTCCAACAGCCACCTCTTGATTTTTTTTTCAGAGTTTGAACATGATTGTAATTAGGGTAGGTATCGCTCCTTATGCTTTCTTCTACAAATACCAGTGTTATACACTTACATTCTCTTAATTGAAACACTGTCTTAATAGAATGAGATGCAAAAAATGAAACACAACAATTCCAACTCGAATGTATCATCTCGTTGGCCTGGTGAAATCTATGGAACAGATATTTTGTCAGAGAGCTATCAGAGAGCACAAAATCTTCATGAAGCTCCATTAACAGGTAAGTTGTTGCTGAAATCTTAATTAAACACTTAGCTAAACTGAGGTAGACTCGTTAAAATATTGCAGAAATATTTTAAGGTTCATAACTAAAACTGATCTCGGGAAAATCCATTCAAAACTACAAAAAAGGATATAAACTCTTCTGGTGTTCATTTTCAGTTGCTACTACTGGCCCATCTGTTTACTATAGCCAGTCACCTGCCTATAACTCTCAGTATCTTCTCAGAACTGCTGCGACCAATGTAACACCAACAAAGGTAAGGATGAATGTATCCGTTCAATCTGTTCCTACTGGTCTATAGAAAAGAGTGATTTTGATTCTTGTCTTGAATGACTGCTTGTAGTTGAAAGTTACTGCATTCCACAGATAGCATTTGTTAAAATGGAGGTAGCTGATGGTTGATCTTTCTGCTTTTTCTTTGTAATGTGGGGATCAGGCAGAGCAGCCAGCAAAACTGGTCTGTAAATGTGTTAGTGCGTGTCCCCTACTGGGTATGTGTGATGGCACTTAATTTTTTTCCCAAAAGTAGTATAGGAAAGGAGAATTTTGCTTATCAAAAAAAAAGAGCCTCAAAAACACCAAAGAGCCCATTCATATTTTGCTCCTCTTCAGTGCTTGTTTTCAGATGCCATTCAAGATTTAAAATAATCAGTTTAAGGCAATCTCATAAGTTAAAGTCTAAACTAACTTTAAAACACGCACTGTTTTTAAGAGTGCATGTCTGCGTGGGCTCTAGCATAGTAATACCTTGTTCTGTCACCATAACAAGAAAAGTAATTGCCTTCCGCTATTTCTTTAGGCACCTGTCTATGGCATGAACAGACTTGCACCTCAGCAACATATATATGCTTATCAACAAACAATCCATACACCACCTCTGCAAAACACTTCTGCTTGTGTGTTTCCCCAAGACCTATATGGCACATCTTTGCGTTTTGATGGTCCTGGGATCATTTCTCCTCGTGGGGCTGGTGATTACTATAATTACAGTGTTCCACAGGCAAGCACAAATCCACAGCTACCTGGACCTGGCTATTTCACAAAGCCTTCAGTCACACCAACAGCTTTAAAATCTGCAGAATCAAAAATGATAGAATTTCCAAAATCTAAATTTGGACAGCCAGGAACAGTAGAAGGGTCAAAAACACGTCTGCCAACACCAGCACAGTCAAGTCAACCAACAACTTTTAAATTCAACACTAACTTCAAGTCTAATGATGGAGACTTTACCTTTTCTTCTCCTCAAGCTACAACACAGCCTGCTAATGCAGTTTTTAACAGCAGTGAAAGCCTTTTGGGTCTTCTGACATCTGATAAACCTTTACAAGATGATAGATACGCTGAGCAAAAACCAGTTAACAGCCACCCAACTGGTCAAAGAAATGTATTCAACTTCGGTAATAAACATATTTCAGGCATCCCTTTTACAGAAGGCATGGCACAGAATGCACGTAAAAACTTGGCTTTTGAGAGGAGTGATATGTTTAGTTTCCAAGAACCAAGCAAGTCTTTATTTATGACTTCAACTTCTGATTTGGCCAATAAAAGTCATGAAACAGAGGGAGGAAGCACCCTCGGAGATGAGAATGATGATGGTCCTCATTTTGATCCAGTGGTGCCCCTTCCTGACAAGATTGAAGTAAAGACAGGTGAGGAAGATGAAGAAGAATTCTTCTGTAACAGAGCCAAACTGTTCCGTTTTGATGCAGAATCTAAGGAATGGAAAGAAAGGGGTATTGGAAATGTGAAAATACTGAAGCATAAAGTATCTGGCAAATTCCGTCTCTTAATGAGACGGGACCAAGTACTGAAAATCTGTGCAAATCACTACATAAATACTGATATGAAATTAACTCCAAATGCTGGATCGGACAGGTCATTTGTATGGCATGCTTTGGATTATGCAGACGAGTTGCCAAAACCAGAACAGCTTGCAATTCGGTTTAAAACACCAGAGGAAGCAATGCTTTTCAAAAGTAAGTTTGAGGAGTCACAGAACATCCTAAAAACCCTAGGATCAAATGTTGACACATCTGTGGCTCAGACTAGTGAGACTACTGAAAAAGAAACGACAAGTCAGGATATCAAGAAGTCTAATGGATCGACCTCAGGGACCCTGAACTCTGTATTTCAGTTTCCAGAAGATGGAGTGACCAGTGAACCTGGTAACAAAGTCAGTCTTAAATCTGTTCCAACTGCATCTGCCCTTCCAACTTTCTCATTCAGAAAGGAAGCTCAGGAAACCTTTTCTTCTGGTGGGTTTGGACAGTCACTCCTGAAGAAGGATCAATGGGAATGTAAGGTATACTTAGTTCCAAATGAAGCAACTGCAAAGAATTGTGTATCGTGCCAAAGCCCAAATGCAGATGCGTGGCAAACACATGGCACCCCATCAACTGAATCTGCTCCAAGTTTCAAAGCCACCGGTAACACTGTGCAGGACAAACTTGGATCTGCCTTTGCTAAAAAGGAAGGTCAGTTGGATGGCAGCATCCGTTCTGTGAGAAATGAACCTGTTGCCTCCCAGAATCCAAGCAAAATGAATACAGAAGCATCTCCTCAAGTTTCTTTTAAATTTGTATTAGATGCTCCAAAAACCATTCAAAATGACTTAGGAACTCCTTTTTCTAAAAAAGGTCAGTGGGACTGCTCTGTAGGCCTAGTCCAAAATGAATCCAATGATGAAAACTCTCATTCTTGCCAGAATCCTAAATCACAAAGTCAACCAAATGTGCCTGTGTCTACTGCTCAGGCACTTCCTGCTACCAGCTTCAGTTCTGTTGCTGATGCAACTGCAACTAAGCCACAGAAGAATACATTTGCGGAGCTTTTTGCTAAAAAGGAAGGTCAGTGGGATTGTAATACTTGTTTTGTAAGGAATGAAGGTTCTTCACCAGCTTGTGTAGCTTGTCAAACACCAAATCCATCTGGTAATTCTGTTAGTGATGCTTCATCAACATCTACTTCTGATTTGAAAAGTAAATTATCTGAACCTGCCAAAGGACAACTAGGAACAGGTTTTAAGTGTGATTTCTTAGGAAAAGGCTTTAAGTTAGGTCATGCCGAGCAAGGCAAGACACCAGCATTTACGTTTCAAATTCCTGCTGATTCTGAAGTGAAGTCTGCAAAGGAAGGATTTAACTTTTCCATGTCAGTGCCTCCAAGTGGATTTAAATTTACCATACAGGAACCTAGCAAAAATGCCACTAAGAAAGATGATCCATCCAAAGAGTGTGCAGCTGGCTTCTTAAAAAATGATGATGAAAACTTTGCAGATGGAGAACGGAAAGTCGAGCTTCTAGCTGTGCGATTCAAACAGCAAGACGTGGCAGACTCATTTAAGCAGATTTTTGATGAAGCAAAGAATGCCCAAGAGAAAGGAACACTGATAACACCTCTTTATTCTCGTGCCAATACACCAAAAGAATCTCCATGTGGCAAAAATGCTGTAGCTGTACTGGAAGAAACTACTAGAGAAAGAACCGACCTCAGCCATGGCGATGATACTTCTGAGGTAACTGTAGAGGCCTCAGAGGTGTCGAGCACATCTGAAACGCCGACAAAAACAGTGGTTTCTCCTCCGAAGTTCGTATTCGGATCTGAATCTGTCAAGAGCATTTTCAGTAATGAAAAGTCAAAGACATTCACATTTGGAAATACTTCGGCCACTGGTTCTCTCTTTGGGTTCAGCTTTAATTCTCCAAGAAAAGGCGAAGGCAATATTCCAGCATCGCAGAAGGAAGTAGCTGGACCAAGAAGCTCCAGTGCACTGCAGAAGCCTCAAGACAGCAAGGCATGCAACTTGGCTACTTCGACACATGATGGGCCCGCCAACTTCTCATTTAGAATTGTGGAAAAAGGTGAGCGTCCTTTGAACTAATAATTTTTTTCAGCTATGCAACTTACTAAGCAGTCATCTCTTAATGCTACTCACATAACTTTTTTTGTCTCAATAATATATCTCTTTTTCTTTCCAGCATACTTTCTTCTCTCCCCTTCTTTTGAGGAGGGGGGAGTGAGGGGAGGGGTTGTGGTGGGTTAGCTGCCCAGCAGGGTAAAACCACCACACTAGCATTTTAATGGTATGGTACTTCTCTTTGATTTCATGCACTGCTTCCTACCATTGCAAGACTGTTTAACCAGATGATAGTATATAATTTGCATACTAGTCTCAGATTTATGAAGACAAACTGTTTCTTAACTAAAGTATAATAAAGTGTGGTGGCAGAGATGTTAGCTACAGTTTATTCAGGTGAGTACGGTAAGCTAGTATAGCATTAAACATGAATTTTCCTACTGTGACACATAACTACAGAATGCTTCCAAAGCATAGGTAAGTGTGTTTTCCCCTCTTTAAAAGTACAGTTAAACACTTACATCCAAACAATTTATTTTTTAGGATTTAATTTTAGCCTTTTTAAATCTAATCCAATGGCCTTTTGGACAAGCACACCTTCCTTGCAACCTGACAGTAAAGGTATTTACACGCTGCACTGAATGTGTGATAAAAACACTTTAGCAGGCATGGACAGTAACCCAACTGTAGCACAGCAGTTGGCTTAGTAATCCTTACAATTAACATGCGTGCTGGAAGAGAGTACTTAAAATTCTGTGTCTGACTACTGTATTTGTCAGGTAAGAGAATGCCTTTGATGTGTGAGCACGATGGATGGTCTTTTTTTATGCTTTTGGCTGTTGTTTGCCTTACTTTTTAAGGGTATTTAGAAACCTGCCTTGCACTTCACAGTTTTACTGAACACACACACGCTGCATCTATAAAATTCTCTTTTAGTAAAGGAATTATATTCTTTTTTTTATTTTTAAAGTGTGACTCTCTTCCCACCTGAGGTCTTCCACTTCAGTGAAATATGCTTGAAGATTTCTAGACATGTTAACTAGTAAAACTTAAAATATATTCAAGTTATGTGCTGGAAATGCTTAATTCAGTTTCCTTATTATCAATGTTAACTTCTGCAATTTTAAAAACAAGGCGTAGGCAGAGATGAGAGAGCCAAATTTAGCTACTGTTTACATGTACGTGCTTCATGTATAATACGAAGTCCACCTTAGCTAGCCAAAAAGCTTTTGCTGATGTAACCATCTTGTTTACATGCAGAACCCTTAACCAAAATTACACCTTACAGCTTGATTGTGTCATCATAAGATGTTAAAAACAGTACTTCTCCTAAGTTAGGCTTGCTGGAAGCATACTCAAGCTAGTGCAGTTATGCAAGAGCAGTTTAATTTTCAAAAACAAATTTTTATTGTAGCTTGCACAAGATAGTCTTCTAAAGTTAGTGTCTTAGACTGTTAAAAACTGTCAAAGTCATTTCAAACACCGTTTTTCCAGCTTAGTATTTCTAGAGAAGCTATTCTTATTCAAACGCTGAACTCATGTCCACCTTCTGCATATCTGATTGAGAGTCAAATGTTCTGTGTTTTTAGGCATCCACGAGTCTATTAATAATTTGATTTCATTTTCATCATTGAATGTCCATAAAATAAAGTGAATTAGCATTCTGAGCTAATGCATAAATGCAAGAACTCTTGCTGCCTTGAATTCATTTTGTTTTTATATTGGGAACAGGGAAGGTGTTTTAAAGAAATGAAATAAAAAATCATATGCCTTTCTGGTACTTCAGACAGTTCTTCATTTCTGCTTTCCTGATAACTAGGGTATGGTTATATACCTTGCTTTATTTACAGTTGGTGTTACCTTCAGTGTAGGTTTTGGTTTTGAGCTCTGACTGGCTTAATAGCAAATGACTTTAAGTCCTGTCCGAATTAGCTTTTCAAGTCTACATAAATATAATTTGAGTTTCTCATGGGGAACATCTTTCAGGGAATGGTTTCTGAGTTTTGCTAGGGCAATGTTCAAAAGAAATTTAACCTCATAAGTCATTTTCCATTGAGGTGCGAAACAACTAGTTTTTTCTTAGCTTTTTCTTTGGCTCTTCTCATGAGCTTTTCTCAAGTATTTTAACAATTTTAATTCATAGTTAAGTCAATTGCATGTGTTAAGTTTTAAACTTCAGTATTTTTATATTTAGCAGATACTCGCTGATATGTATGGGGGGACAAAACAATTATTGTGACTAGCTAGATATTTACATCTACATGATCTTTATATCAAAGACGAAATAAAAGCAAAAATGTAATACATCAGTGAAACTGCTTCCAACTGTTGTGCGCGGTATTGCTCTTTCTGTTCCTTCCATATACTAACAACTGTGTGGATTTTTTTCCCCGAGTAGAAAGCTGTATCATCCCAAAATCAACAGCCTTTTAGGAATATACTGTATGTGTGCATGGCACTGTTTTCATCGCAGCCTGTGAAAATACATTTAATCTGTTTGCAGCAATTTTAAATAAGCAAAGTTAACTTTCTTGTGGAGAGGCTGAGTAGAAACTGATTTAAGTGATCCCATGAACATCTCGCTCAGTCTTCATATTCTGAGGGCAAATGCACATTGTAATCCTTTCTGTTGCTCAAGTGTTCTGTCACTTCAAGTGGATGTTTGGATTGCTGGGATTGTAATCAGTGTTTGATCAACGTGTGAAGAACTTTACCTGTGTATTGATCTGAACTGACTTCTTGACGTTTGTTTTATTCAGTTTTTATATTTACTCAACCAAAGTGAGACACTTGCTTAACTAATCTGAATGAATAAAGCATGTGCTAGCAGGCAGCATACCTGCCTACCTTTGTAACACAGTACTGCATTTACTTTATACAGGCTCAGAAGAGCTATTGAGATAAGACTGCTGGCTATGAGTTTGAGCTTCTCTCTATGCTATATTAGGAACCTGAAGTGATTGACTCCCCTTGATTAGAAGTTAATCAGCTGGGACAAATGTGGAGCAGGCAACACTGCAAAAGCACTTATAATTGAACTGGGGCTTAGAACTTCGAATGCTGCTTTTATTCTAGTACTACTTAGGTTGCTTTTACTCTGCTGGAAGATACAAATGGGAAAGCTACTTTTAAAAAGCAGCTTTATTTTAATATGTCAGTTGTGCCAGAGTATCGGGGCATGTCTAGGAACACTAAATTTATCTTCTCTCCCTGTCTCTTTTTGCAGAAATGAATGTCAAAATGCTTGAGCAGGAAAATCAGTGTTCCTCAGGAACTGATTAATTCCTAGCTGAAGCTTTAGGTTCCACCTTGACTACGTTGTGCCACAAAGCTGGCGAATATTTTATTATGAAAAGAACAGTGAGCTTTTGAGAGCCCACTTCAAATTCTGCTGACTATCTTAGTGCAGACCTCTAGTGCAGTATGTTATTGTGTTATCAAGTGGGCTGACTTATTAAAGCAATCAAATGATTCTTGGAAACAGATGATATATGGATATTGATGTGCTTATGGGGTAATTCTTATTAATAGTTAACCAATGTGTTTCTCTTAAGCCTTTACTTTGTAAATTACCCCTCTAAACAAAAACAAGTGAAAGGAACTCCACATGTGACCCTTAAACTGATGCATCCTTCCTCTTTGCTTCTATTCTATTATGCATAAAGATGTGAGATTATTAGCTTTAACCTTCGATTATTAGTGTTTATTCAGTGAAAGTGGAATAGGCAATTTGATGTTGAAGGAGAGAGCAGAAGAAATTGTATAATAAAATCAGCAATAGTATTTGTCCTTGCTGGGAAAGCTAGTTAAACTTTACGCTGATAGCAGTATTTTGTTATTCCAGTAACGTGAAGCTATGAGATTACTCTTAAAACACTAAAAGTTTCAGCAGCAGCTGCTATGGTAATTAAGTTGAGATTACTTATGGGAAATTTGAGCTTTTTATTAACTAATTTGAAATAAGTCCTGCTCAGTTGCTATTTAATATTTTCTGGAACTTCAAACACTTGAAGCAATTCAATAGTACATGTTGCTGTAGGTGGCTTTACGTTTTCTTTTTCAGTCCTGCATTTTTCCTCTCCACCTCTCTGGATGACACCTATATGGCTCTTTTTCCATAATCTTATTTCCTTTGGTGTAAGGACATAAATAATCCTTCTAACAATATAAAAATGCAGGTTTGATACTGATCTGAGGCTTGAATTTCAAAGGCAATAGAACAGGTCGTAGTTCGGCATGCAGTTCAGAAATTATTAAGTTCTAGCATGCTTTGTCCTAGCATTCTGTAACTTTAACTGTTGTTTCCTGTGGTTGAATAAAAATATGTAGGCTCCGAATATGTATGTTTCTAACCACCTAAGAATTAAGTCAGCTCTGTAATAATGGCAGTGTTGGACTAATGTTGCTGCCTGTTCTAAACTAATTTAGTTTTAATGCTTTGTTCATTTTCTGTACAAAGCTGAGAAGACAGTGCCAGAAGATGATCTTCCAACTGATGAGGTTATAATTGTTTACGAGTTAACACCTACCCCTGAGCAGAGAGCTCTTGCTGGCTTTCTTAAACTACCTTCAACATTCTTCTGCTATAAGAATAAGCCTGGATATGTGAGTGAGGAGGATGATGGTAAGGAGTGTCAAAATTGATCTTTGTGTTGCCTTTTTGTTGGGAAAGGGTATAATACTATTAAAACCAATAGACGCTCTAATACTAGTTTGGACTGATGGGCGGTAATGTTTGTGTTATCTTCGTTTGTGCCAAAGATGTACATTTGAGTCTTCAGGACAGAACAAGGGAGGGCCAGGAATGACAAAAAGGAATTTGCATTGGTGCTATATGGGTGCTCTGACTCATTGCTAATGTAGTTGGTTAGGTAAGACTACATAAATATTCGAGCAAGAGGCGTATCTCTAAGTATTTTGAGAGTCAAGTGGTAGGCAGCCTTTATCAAAAATAAAAATGCTCAGGTTCCATAAATGGTAGACTGGTTTCTCTTTATTCTAAAGCAAATTCTTAACAGAGAAACTGAATATTTTACATCAACTCTAGTTGTATACAACTAAATTCCTCTTAACTTACTCAGTAGCAATTGGTTAAATTGCAGTTCTGAAGCGTTTCACTGAACAGGAAATAAGAGATGATGAGCAGCCTCCCACAAAGATCTAGGCTTGCTTGATTTTATACAAAAGATCTTCCATCTCCCTTCCCAATTGTGTTTAGTGGTACTCTTAATAAAATTAATAAGAAATAGATTTTCTGAAAGCATGAAACCCATGCCACACATCTAGACTGAAAAAGAGTCAAGAGTGCACCAAAGCACACACATGCAAAATAGGAAGTGAAGGCTTACTTGCTGGTGAGTGAAACTTAAACATTAGCAGAAGTTGTGTGTGCTTGCTAGGCTTGTGAGTCTGAAGGGCTTAACAGACTTCTCTGTACTTGGACGATGCCTGAGAACTTACATTTGTTTCCTATACTTAAGATGAAGACTATGAAACAGCTGTTAAGAACCTTAATGGAAGACTCTATCAAGAAAAGAAAAGGAAATTGCAGGGTTCTGCAAAAGATATGCCTGAAAACACAACAGGTAACTTTTTTTATACTGAGATTTAAGCTCTAAATCTAGAGGACACCCGGGCTCTGAGGTTAATTTGATTTTTCCTGAGATAGTTTTAGGAACACTTGCACTGGAATCAGAAAAGCTGCAGCTTAAAATGCATCTTTAACCTCAGTATGTTGAATTGTTATCAGTAAGTGGTACCTGAATGAAAAGAACATTTTAGAGGGCCTTTAAACAAGAACATCAAACTGTCTTCTTACCTGGAAACTCCTGCCTTTCTTCTGAATACGAAGAGCTGAGCTTTGCAAGATGCCTTTGAAAGACCAAAAGAAAAAAAAAACAACTTGTCTACAGCTCTGAATGTTTAATTCTGCTGATAGTAGACTTAGATTATAAGCATGTGAGTTAATGCTGTTCAATAAGGAAAAAAGTACTTGGTCTCTGTAGTAATAATACAAGTGCAGAAGATAATTTGCTTGTTTTCATGCTAATGGTTATTTTGGAAGTGCCTCTAACTTTAGTGTTGCATAAGTGGGTATCTGGATAGATACTGTAACAAAGGAGGTCTGTTTTTTGAGGATGTGTGGTTCTATGTGCTAGAAAGAGGTGGTAGATATTGGGCTATCAGAAATATAAGTAAATGTTGAAGGAAGCTAGCAGTAGTGGCAGTTGCAAGATTGAACTTCACATTGTTGCTTGGAAACTCTCTGATAGCAATAGAAAACCAGGTATTGCAAAATGACAATTCTTTAGCCACCCTGAGCGGAATTACCCTTCCGCTCTTTCAATAATGATGCTATTTGAAAAGTTCCTGAAGTCGTACTTTACGTTGTCCCGTGTATCACGGTGTTATTTGATAACATAGTTGCCCAAAATTACCTCAGTAGTCAGCTGCCTTACCAGCTCTTTTCTATTAATTTTTATTCTTTGCAGGAGACATCACAGGCAAAACTGACTTGAAAACTGAAGGAGAATGTGTTACTGCTGAAAACGCTAAAGTATGAACTAAATCTCTATACAACTTTTTGTCATTGAATTTGTAGAAGTATTTTCACACTCGTAAGACCTGATACTTTTCGCTTTGTGGGGAATAAAACATGTATTGGGGAAAAGTTATTTGAATCCTCTGACTGTGCCTCAAGTCTTTGACACTGGAACTGAGGTTCAGATCTGAAGTTTCTCAGGGAGAGAAAGGAGGTGCAGCTGTTTTCCTAATATAAACAGCTTTGGCTAGTAATGTCCCTCTGAACATGTATGCAAGAATTAATTGATTTCAGAGAGATTTCAAAGAGAAATTGCATCTTTGTGGAAGCATACTGCTTCAGAGGTACTTGGGTCTCTTGTAAAGTTAGTGTCCAATGTGTGGTAAGCGTCAGGAAAGAAATTAAACTGTCAGAAAGCTTCCAATAACAATTTTTTTCCCTAGCTGTTTACAACTTTTTTTAATGCGAATTGAGGTGGCCATCTTTAATTTCATCTAGTGTGGGCCCCTGGTTTCTAGTTGTTTCCAGATTGAACCCACCTTAATTTCAGTAGAATTTGTTGCCACCTATGTTGTCTCTAGGAGGCATAGTTGCATAGATGCACAGCTTGTTTTTGTCCAGAGTTTCCTGAAAATATCCGTTGAACGGAGTAATGAGCAGTTCTGAAGCATTAGAAGGGCTGTAGCGGAGTGGGAGTCAGGGAACTTAATATGGTGCCTATTTCGTGGCGTCTTCAGTACTGCTGTTGTAGTTAAAGAAACTGATAGCACTGTGGGGGGGGGGGGAAGTTCTTCATTATGACTGTCCTTACTGTCCTGACTTAAAGTGGTTTGAATATTAGGCTCCTTCTTGCTTATTTTTTTTATTGCTTTACTCCTTATTAATCTCAGGAGAATGATGTCACCAGTTCTACTGATATAGTGCCTACAACTAAAGGAGAACCAACTGAATCAGCTGATGAGGCTATAGCACCTGTGCAGTCAGCTGAAGAGCCAGATTCCAGCACAGGTAATGTTAATGTATTGCAGGCTTTATCAGTAGGTGATGACAAACCTGTAAACCTGACAACTAAAAAAGAAAGTAATTCAGATTCTTCAGAGTCAACACAAGGTAAAGTCAGGGGTACGTATATTGTTGTCTTTTTAGGAGCTTAAGTATGCTTTTCCTGTAGAACAGTTTATCTAATCTAGCTGTTGCATTGAACAGATGTAGTACCGATATTGAATTTGAAGCGTGAGTACCAATCTAGTGAAAACATGAAGGGGAATGAAAGTATTTCAGTGTTTCAAATTCTTATATGGTCAAATGAGACTGCTCCAGAGCAATGCTGTTGGTTTATTGTTAAATGCCATGTGAGTACTTATTAAAGCTCTGTGGATCTGCACAGAAGTGGCATGCTGAACTGAACTAGGTCTTGAGATCTCTTCTTTTTAAATATAATTGCACATCACTTCTCAGAATGACAGTAAACTTTAAATTTATGGGAAGGGAAGAATATTGTAGAGACTTCTCCAGTTTATTCTTGTTGACTACATGACATTGGAAATGTTTTCCCTAAAGGATTAGAAAAGCATTTGACTTTCCCATCTTGTTTGATAGAAGACAAAACCATCTCATTTGGATTCAGCAATACCTCAGAATTGTCATTTGCAGATCTGGCTTCCAGAAACTCTGGAGACTTTGCTTTTGGGTCAAAAGGTGAGTTAAGCATCTGAGACAGATACTGAACAGGACTTCTGCTTCATACAAAATACCTTTGTGCACCAAGCTTCCGCATATTGTCAAGTTACGTAAATTTGTGTAACTTTACTTCTCAGCAAAATGTTTAAAATGCAAGTCTCTTAACTGTAGATAAAGATTTCAAGTGGGCAAATACTGGAGCAACCGTATTTGGAGCATAGACAACCAGCAAAGCAGGTGAAGATGATAGCGGTGATGAAGTCGTACATAATGATGATATCCACTTTGAGCCCATTGTTTCCTTACCAGAGGTAAAGAAACTTCCAGAATATAAAAGAACATTAAGATAAGCATATCTGCTAACAAAGAAAATTTTTATAAATGCTTTCCTTGACTTCTTATGCTTTCTGTCTGTTGTGCTTCGGTCCTTTTTTCTTGTGCTGCCTGTGTAGAATCTCCTGCTGTTTGAAATTCTGGTGGTACAACTTCTCGCTGGGGGAAAGTATCTGGTGCATCAGTTAATGATACAAAATTTCAGGTTGTTATATCTTGACTCAGTGTAGATCATGAAAATTTGTACAAGTAACTTCTAAAAGGTAAATTTGATTTATTATAGCATATTTGAAAAACAAGGTGTGTTGGGGGGGCTTGAACAATTGTCACTGCTAATGCAACTCAGTTAGGATTTTTTATTGATGACTTGTAGATTCAGTTCTCTGAAAGCCACCCAATTTGAAATTTTTGCTCTAAGCTAGGTGAGAGGCTTCTAGAATCACTGAGCATTAAAGGTCTAGCACAATTAACTGCACAAGGCTAAGGAAACTATTTTTAATTCAAAAAGAAATAGTTTTTCAAGAAGTAAAGCCTTAAACTTCAGTAAAGCTTAACTTAAGGTAGCCTTCTGTAACTTCTTGAGGCTTAATGCAGTTGCTTGTGTCTGGATTTGGTATTTAGCCTTAGTGTGTATAACAAGATGTAAAAAGTTCGAGATGGTTATAGCTTGTCTTTCTATAAAGAATAAAATTTAATTCCAGATCGGTGTAATTATTAAAGAAGACTGCCACAGCACAAATAAACAATATTTAGTATCCTATAATTTGAACAGCTAATCTGACGTAGTTTGTAATGTGCCTTCCTTCCTTCTTAAAAAAAATTGTGTGCCTTTCCTCATCTGTTTGTTATATTAGGACTCTTGTTGTTTTCTTTCTTGCCTTACTTGATGTTTCATTTCTCCTTCAATGTCACTTCTCCCTTCAGAAAAGCTTCTCTGTCACTTATTTCTCCAGTTCTCTCAAGTCTTCCATATCTTTGGAAGATGTCTTAACTAAAGAATGTTAGAGACAGGTAATATGCATACATAAAGTGACAAGGAGATACAGCTGTCAGCCCTCAATTTACTATTCACAGTTGATATTTATTCTGTTCAGATGCAAATGTTAAGTTCTTTAACAATCTTGAAAAGGTAACACCTGGAATGCTAATAGCACTATATTCTCACTTCTCAGTGTGCACATCAGTCGGCACATATGAAATTTTCCGGGGGAACATGCCAGAACAATTGGTAGCTTTCTTAAAAAAGAAAAATGCACACAAAAGGTAAAACCTCGTGCAGCACAGGGAAGTAGTGTTGCAGTGCTAGAATTCATTTCAAACACTGGGGCTCATTGGGCTCCTAAATTCTGAAAAGCTCAGGCGTTTTATTTCAGTGTATGATGAAGGTCTGTAGAGCTGTTGGCACAAAACCATTCAAGAAAGGAAAACATGGAATAATTTCCCATTGTAATATGTCAGAATCATAATAAGTGTGTAAGATGTAATCCTGCTGGTGGCAGCAGTTCTGGGAAATCATAGGTACTCTACTGTGCTGTGTTCTAGGTGGAAGTAAAATCAGGAGAAGAAGATGAAGAAATTCTTTTCAAAGAGAGAGCCAAACTTTATAGATGGGATAGAGATGCTACTCAGTGGAAGGAGCGTGGTGTTGGAGAGATAAAGATCCTCTTCCATACACAGAAGAAATGTTACAGAGTCCTAATGAGAAGGGAACAAGTTCTTAAAGTGTGTGCAAACCATGTTATCACCAAAGAAATGAATTTAGTACCTTCAGATACATCAAACAATGCTTTAATTTGGACAGCCACGGATTATGCAGGTGGGTTGTTTTGGTGTTTTTTTCACTTTTTTAAAAGATCTTTGTGTGGCTTTTTTCTGAGGAGACTATACCAAACAAAAGCTACTTGTATCTGACTATTTGGAATTAGAGCTAAAGAAACCTGTTCTTGGATTCATTTTCAGATGGAGAAATAAAAGTAGAACAACTTGCAGTGAGGTTTAAAAGTCAAGAAATGGCTGCTACTTTCAAGAAGATATTTGAAGACTGCCAGCAAAGCTTGTCAAAACTGAAGAAGGGACTGCCAGCAGGACTGTCAAAGGACACCAACCCCATTGTTTATTTTGAAGTTTCTGCTGATGACAAACCTTTAGGACGTGTAACCATGGAGCTGTTTTCAAATATTGTCCCTCAAACAGCTGAAAATTTCAGGGCCCTGTGCACAGGAGAGAGAGGATTTGGATTTAAGAACACCAAATTTCACAGAATAGTTTCTGACTTTGTGTGTCAGGTAGGCATAACGTGAAGACTTCTTGAGGGAACGAAACCCATCTGGTCTAACAGTGCCACTACAAAAATCACAGGATAGCACATGCTCGGTGGCAGCACAAATCTAGAGTCCAAGATACTCTTCTCCTTTCCCTGCAAGGAGATGAGCAATGGTGTAAGCAGCATGTACTGCCCTAAGCTGAATGCTCTTTAACTGTGTTTGCCAGCTGCCTGATGCTTTAGTGTTGATTAGTGCTGCCATTTTAGTGTAGAAGAAATAATGGAGATAGAGATTTCTTCTTCCCACAGACAAGGGGCCTGTTGCTGAACAGAAGCAGCAAGGAAAGTAAGGCTTCCCAAAACGAACATTCAGAGCCGTCTCTTTCCAAAGAGAGGAGCTTCCATATGCTCACCTGCTAAGAACACTTACTTTCCACCTTTTGAAGAACACTTTATATTTCAGATGACCTGCACTGCAAAATCAATATTCCATATATTTTAGATACTCCAATTTCAGTCTAAAAAGGTCTTCTATTTCTCGTATCATGCAGTGGCTTTGTCCTAAAAACTCTTAATGAAAACTGAGTATATCCTCCTGCATTGCTCGTGAATCCCGATGTGAGCAGCATTGCTGTTAAATCTTTGTGTGCATTTAGTAGCACTAGCAAGTTCTCCATAATTTCTGAAGGTTTAGGAGATTGATATCTGCTCACGTATACCTTCCCTTCACTCCAAAAATTCTTCCAAATATTCAATATGAGGTATAATGGCTTAAAACAGGTAAAATAATCCAAATTCCTTACATGCTACAATAGTGCTTTTGCATAACGCTACATCCCTCAAGACAGGGCACAATCTTTTCCACATTCAGAAATGGATAGTAATATACGAATGGCTTGTCATCAGAGTAAAAAACTCTCCAGTCTTGATTGGGTATTAACTGAATCTGAAGTATGACCTTTATTGTTCTTTTCTTTAAACTTTCTGCACAGAAACAGGAAAGTACTGATCAGTGGTAACATGACCTTTTTTGGGTGGTCAGTTTCGTGCCTGCAGGGACTGAGAATAGAGAGAATTGTGGTTGCCAGTTGTAAGGGCCGAGTGAAGCAGGAAGCAGACAGTGGAAATGACCAGCTTAGAGTAGTTGCCATGTGGAACAGGAAGATAAAATGCTGTGTTCAGAATAAATGAGAAACATCCCAGTAATGCTTTTTTACCATGAGCAAAGCTGCTGAAGCTGGAAAGCCTTATATACAAGTAAATATGGTACTTGTGATAACTAAGAATGAGGTTTTACCTGTGTTTTTTGAATGGAAACTCTTCTATTTTGGAAGAGAATGTAACTGTGCTATTGGTTGGTGTTTTGGGATTTGAATAAATGCTGTGCCTTTTTTTTTAAGGGAGGTGATATAACTAACCATGATGGAACAGGTGGACGGTCAATTTATGGAGATACATTTGAAGATGAGAACTTTGAGGTGAAGCACACTGGTCCTGGATTGCTGTCAATGGCAAATAGGGGTCGGGATACAAATAACTCTCAGTTCTTCATAACTCTCAAAAAAGCAGAACACTTGGACTTTAAACATGTGGTGTTTGGTTTTGTGAAAGATGGAATGGATGTTGTGAAAAAGATCGAATCCTTTGGTTCTCCCAAAGGGTTAGTAAGTGGAAGAGTTGTCATTACAGACTGTGGGCAAATATAGAATTCTGGCTTTTGAGTATACAGATGTTCTAGCAGTATAAATTAGTATTTAGATGTTATTGATTAATTATTTCAGCTTCTCTAAAAAGGACACTTCTGATGTATAAATGTAAAATTACAGCTTATGGTTGTTTTTTGTGTTCTAATTGATTTTTTTGCATGTTAAATAAGTTCAGACACTGGCATATTTTGGGTGTATTTGTGTTATCATGACATATTTGTATTGAATGTCAAATTTTAAAAATTAAATCTTAGTCTTGTTAAAATAACTATTGTCTTCACTTTGGCTTGTTGAAAAGCAATTTGCATAATGTGTTGCATACTTATTTTGAACATGCTAATTGCATGCTAATTGATGTTGATAATCTATCTGTGCTAATTGATGGTCAGTAAAGTGAAGGCCTTCGAAACTTTGTGAGCAGTGAGCTCATGAAGCTCACTGCAGCATGTTCATGAAGCATGCTCGTTTTGATGAGCAGTGAGCAAGCTGAGGCAGCTGGTCAGGTGCTGGTCAGGTGGATGCTATTTGTGCTGTCTGCAGGCTCTTTGGCACTTGAGTATTTTGAAAGGTAAAGAGCAGTTCTTATGCGCAGTCTTGGACACAGGATTTAGTTCATACTTGCTTGGGAAATTACCTTCCAGACCCACACATTTTTTTTGTATCTGGTATGTTAAAGTGGCTGGTAACATTTAGTGACAACTGTCTACTTGAGTGTTATCTGGAAAGCTGTGGTATAGAGGGGTGAATGTGCATGGGTAAGTTATTTTAACTTCCACCTTACATCTCAGCGCCAGGACTGTCAGTATTTTTTCAAAATAACCATTTGTATATAAGTTAGAGATGATAATAGACACTACATATTTCTGTCATGCTTTTTTTCTGAGGAAAGCGAGAGTAACCCTTCCCTCAGCCTCTCGAGGGAATGCTGCTTACATAAGCATTACACTGTAAGCCCCTAGCGCACAAACTTGACCCGTGTTTCCATTATATTGAGCTGTAACCCAACAGTAAGCCGCTCCTGTGCTCTCCCGTGTTTCAGTTCCACAAAACGGGAGGAGGAGTCGGCGTTGTTCCCCTTAACCACGCTCCGCCCGCCGCGGCCCCTCAGCCCAGCGGCCCCGGCCCCAACGGGCGCCGCCAGCGCCGCCTCCTGCGCCTGCGCGCAGGGCCGCAGTGAGGGCGGGCGCAGCCGTGGCGAGGCCCGGGGATCCGGGGCGGGCGTTGAGAGGGCCGGGGGAAAAGGCAGCGGGAAGCCGGTCCTCTGCCTGCCCCGAGGGGCTGCGGCCGCCGTGGAGCCGCGTGGTGGAACGGGCGGGTGGGATCCAGAACCCTGGGGTCTCATCCTGGTCTGAACTTGTTCTTTCCCCAGCAATCTGCCGTCCCAGGTTGTAAGCATCCCCAAAATGCAGCCTGAGCGGCTTGGTGCTTCGTTTTTGCTTAAAACTCATAAAACTCATCTGCCGGTTGGGTGTAGTAACACTTGGATCGTCTTAGAAGTTTTAAGTCATGTATGAAGCATATGCATAACTCATTTCTTTCCTATCTCCTGCTGCTACAGCAATTGCTGCCGTTAAAACGTGCTGGCAGTGTTAGTGAGTTTTCCTGAAGCCTAGTGGTCAGGCTTTTTCAAGGAGCAGGAAACTTTCATATCTAGCCAAGCAAAGAATCAAGCCCGTAGTTCATAAGAGACTGCCACAGGGACCAGACCAATTTACGATGGCTATCATTTCCCTTGCAATGTTACATGTTAATGTAAAGCACCAGAGAAGGCAAGGTCCATTGCACCAGTATGAATAAATGAAGTGGATTATGATTCTTCAGTTTCCGTTAGTACTGACACAAGCATTTATGGCTCTGCATGGTGGATTAGGAAATTGATCTGTCCATAGTCTAGCAACAAAGACCCCTCCCATGTTTGTGTTTCAAAAGCCTTTGACACTCTATAGGAAGACACTTTAATTTTGTCTTTTATCTGAGACAAGTGTTAGGGTTGTTCTCTTGCACTGGTGTTCCATGGGTCAAATGCTTGCAGTGTGCTCAGAGGATAGACAGACAGTAAGCATCCAAACTCGTGCTGCGAGGGAAGTTGTATCTTGTAAAAACACCCACAAGCAATCAGAGATTGAGAGAGACAGCAAGCTGGATTTGGGCTAGACACATAGTTGGGTTGGGGGTTCAGATGGGTCCTGGGAATCATTAAATGAATTCAGATTTTTTTTTTCTGAAAAGTCGAACCTCCTCAGTATCTTGCCATTTTAATGATTGCTGTCTAGGATCGGGAGCCCTCCCAAACGTGAGGTGAAGATTTCTGTTCTTTAACAGCTAAAATCTGGATGTATCTGGCCTTACTTCCTCCAGAACAACTTGTCCTGTTTCCTTTTAATAGAACTCAGGTAGCATTTGGTGGTGCTGTTGATGCTGTGTTCTTCCTGAGAAACATTCTCCTTTAAGTTACAGAATTGTCTTTCTGGAACAACAAGTAGTTTTCAAAACTGATCTTTAGAAAGCTATTGCTGAGACTTTAAAGTGTAAGGCTTGCATGAGAGAAAATGCTAGATTGGTTTCTCCAAAGCTTTTTGTTACTTTGTTATAAAGCAGTATTTAAGAAAATATTGTAGTTAATTGCTTTTAAAGGATAGCAGAGAGAGGCAGTGAAATACAACTAAGATGATGAAAACTGCTTCAAGTCTGATCTCTTCTAATGTATGCTTAACTGATTTTGCATATAATCTAACAGTATCACAGATTTCTAGGTTGGAAGAGACCTCAAGATCATCGAGTCCAACCTCCGAACCCTTCTGTCATTCTTTTTTTTTTCAGTATGTGACTACAAGTTAAAAGGAAAAAGTAGAGCTAGAAACATTGATATGAAAAGCCTAGATGTGAGGATAGATGGAGCTGTTTACATGATTATCTAATTCTGTTTTTATGCCCTTATTTTGTGTCACCCTCATCACTGTATCTGATGGTATCTCAAATGTTTTTACATGTAACACTATCAGTATTGCCTTATCAGTCTGTGAGGAATACATTTGCTTCTTTAGAAGTTGGACTCGATGATCCTTCTTGGTCCCTACCAACTCGGATATTCTATGATGTTTATATGAATGGTTGTCATTGACATGTATATGCTGCAGAAAAAAAAAAAAAACACTTCCATTTTCAGTGGTACAATTTATAATAAGAGTTCTGTAACAAGGCATTTTAGCTGCTAAATAAGCAAGTCGTGACATACATTGTCACTGAAAATCCTGGTTATGCTAAATGTCTTTGTGCTTTCTTGTACGATAACCTTTCAGGACCAACGCAAAAGAAATATCAAGGTGAAGGCTCCAAAATATACGATGGTAATACCAAACAATGGTGCTTGGATATCTTTTTCGAGATAAATGCGCACTAAAACTGTATTATTCCTAAGTTTATTTTAAGTACTTTTATTTTTTCATTTTAAATAAGTAGACACTCTTGAACGGGGATTTCTGATATTTGGGAGCCAGCTTGGGAATATTAACTACTGCATGAGGAACACAAAGAATGCTTGAAGAAATGTCTCCCGGCCTTTCTGTGTTTAAGTCTTGCTTGAAGTAGTTGGTAGCAGTCCTTCTCATATTGCATACATTTGACTTTAATTTAAAGATATGTATCTAAAATTTAGAATGTCTTTGGGTTTCTTGGGAAATGCGTGTTGCTACTGCATATGGACAGCAGGGAAAAACAGTGTATTATTAGACTTCACTTACAGATAAATTAGTATATGAAGGCAAGCTGTGAAACTTCAGAAAGACAAATTTGGTCTGAAAACTAAATAATACTTCCATCGGTTTAAGCTATTACAATAATTTATTCATTTGTCAGATCATTTCAGCATTTTTTGATTCCTGTAATATACGTGACTACGTGACAAGCATTTCTAATAAGTCCTTGATGATTTCTCAATGTCAGCTTCTCAAATGCAAAATATAATTATTGTTATTTTATATATTCTGCAGATGACATAGGCAGCTTACTGGAAAAGACAGCTATGTCTTTATCCAAATGTTTTGATTATTCAAAGTCAGAATTCACTGGAAGTGGAAGAGGTCTAGGAATAGAAGACAAGACCATTAATTGTTCTGGAACTGATGCATTTCAAAATACAGGTATGTGTGTGGAAACAGGTAATAAATACTGAGTTTAAAATATTGTGCAAAGTACAACGTGCAATTTTATTAGTTTCTATTAAATGCATTTCTGTTCAGTTTAGAAATATAATAATCAGTTAAAATATACTTTTAACATAGAGGTTTAACCTTTCCTTTAATATGTTTTGTTCCTTTAGAATGTTTAGGAGGTCCAGACATACTTAATGCAATTATAACATACGTTTTAAAAAGAAATATTAAACGCTTATGCAATTGATTGCCAGATGATTCTATAATATAAATGAAAAAACTGGTTTGTTTTTTTTTAAGTAGCTAGCTGCATTAACAGGTATTATAAGTCTGTAAATCAGATGTCATTTGTCAGTTTAAGTATTGAAAACTGGCCGCGGGTGGAGAGAAGGGGTGAGCTGTTGTTCAGCTAACTCAGGGAAGTCTAAACATCGTGAAGATGACCAGCTACCATTAATTCACTGCAAATGTTTGAAAGTGCTGCCACGACTGGAGCAGACTGTGAATCAGTGTAGCTGTGTCTCTTATGGAAAGTTTTAGCCTTAGAAGAATACTTGCTAAATTCCCTTGAAAGTGGGTATGGAAGTGGAGACAGACAGCCAACTAACCCTAATAATAAGAGTAATAATACAAGTGCAGAAGACAGAATTTGCTTGCTTTCATGCTAATGGTTATTTTGGAAGTGCCTCTAACTTTAGTGTTGCATAAGTGGGTATCTGGATAGATACTGTAACAAAGGAGGTCTGTTTTTTGAGGATGTGTGGTTCTATGTGCTAGAAAGAGGTGGTAGATATTGGGCTATCAGAAATATAAGTAAATGTTGAAGGAAGCTAGCAGTAGTGGCAGTTGCAAGATTGAACTTCACATCGTTGCTTGGAAACTCTCTGATAGCAATAGAAAACCAGGTATTGCAAAATGACAATTCTTTAGCCACCCTGAGCGGAATTACCCTTCCGCTCTTTCAATAATGATGCTATTTGAAAAGTTCCTGAAGTCGTACTTTACGTTGTCCCGTGTATCACGGTGTTATTTGATAACATAGTTGCCCAAAATTACCTCAGTAGTCAGCTGCCTTACCAGCTCTTTTCTATTAATTTTTATTCTTTGCAGGAGACATCACAGGCAAAACTGACTTGAAAACTGAAGGAGAATGTGTTACTGCTCAGGAAGAGAAAACAGCTCCTGAGGAGAAGGCTAAAGGAGAAACTCTGATGGTTCCTTCTCCATCTGTGTCTGGTGCTAGTGGTAATACTAAGGGTGATAATCCAGAAGACTCTCAGACAGAAATTAAAATTGAAAACACTGAAGTATGAACTAAATTTCTATACAACTTTTTGTCATTGAATTTGTAGAAGTATTTTCACACTCGTAAGACCTGATACTTTTCGCTTTGTGGGGAATAAAACATGTATTGGGGAAAAGTTATTTGAATCCTCTGACTGTGCCTCAAGTCTTTGACACTGGAACTGAGGTTCAGATCTGAAGTTTCTCAGGGAGAGAAAGGAGGTGCAGCTGTTTTCCTAATATAAACAGCTTTGGCTAGTAATGTCCCTCTGAACATGTATGCAAGAATTAATTGATTTCAGAGAGATTTCAAAGAGAAATTGCATCTTTGTGGAAGCATACTGCTTCAGAGGTACTTGGGTCTCTTGTAAAGTTAGTGTCCAATGTGTGGTAAGCGTCAGGAAAGAAATTAAGAAAACTGTCAGAAAGCTTCCAATAACAATTTTTTTCCCTAGCTGTTTACAACTTTTTTTAATGCGAATTGAGGTGGCCATCTTTAATTTCATCTAGTGTGGGCCCCTGGTTTCTAGTTGTTTCCAGATTGAACCCACCTTAATTTCAGTAGAATTTGTTGCCACCTATGTTGTCTCTAGGAGGCATAGTTGCATAGATGCACAGCTTGTTTTTGTCCAGAGTTTCCTGAAAATATCCGTTGAACGGAGTAATGAGCAGTTCTGAAGCATTAGAAGGGCTGTAGCGGAGTGGGAGTCAGGGAACTTAATATGGTGCCTATTTCGTGGCATCTTCAGTACTGCTGTTGTAGTTAAAGAAACTGATAGCACTGTGGGGGGGGGGGGAGAGTTCTTCATTATGACTGTCCTTACTGTCCTGACTTAAAGTGGTTTGAATATTAGGCTCCTTCTTGCTTATTTTTTTTATTGCTTTACTCCTTATTAATCTCAGGAGAATGATGTCACCAGTTCTACTGATATAGTGCCTACAACTAAAGGAGAACCAACTGAATCAGCTGATGAGGCTATAGCGCACGTGCAGTCAGCTGAAGAGCCAGATTCCAGCACAGGCAATGTTCATGTATTGCAGGCTTGAGATGTCTTTTTTTTCAATATAATTACTGTCATTCTGAGAAGTGATGTGCAAACTTTAAATATACGGGAAGGGAAGAATATTGTAGAGACTTCTGCAGTTTATTCTTGTTGACTACATGACATTAGAAATGTTTTCCCTAAAGGACTAGAAAAACATTTGACTTTCCCATCCTGTTTGATAGAAAACCAAATCTTCTCACTTTGTTTAGGCACTGCTTCAGACTTGTTTGCGTATCAGGCGTCCAAATACTCCGGAAACTTGGCTTTCAACTTAGTCGGTAAGTTAAGCCTCTGAGACAGATATTGAACAGGACTTCTGCTTCATACAAAATACCTTTGTGCACCCAACTTCTGCATATAGTTTAGATATGTAAATTTTGCGTATTATGTTAATTAGTGTAATTTTTCTTGGGCCATAAACCATAGGACTGTCTCTTGTGGTGGTGTACCACCCCTTAGCCCTGATTACATCATTTCTTATCTGTTAACCTTTTTCCTTTTTCTTGATGCTGCTTCTGGTTGTCTGCCCTTTTCTCTTCCTCAGTTGCCTGCCATCCACAACCTATCCTTAACTACTTTTTCCCCATTGCCCTGAGTTTTCACAGAATCACAGAAAGGTTGAGATTGAAAGGGACCTCAAGAGGTCATCTTGTCCAAACAAGAGGTCACCTTGTCCAGACTGCTCAAGCATCCTAGACACAGTTGCCCAGGATTGTGTCTGGATGTTTCTGATTTTTTTTGTACCCAAATTTCTATTTCTGCTATCATCACCGAAGTAATCTTTGCCTTATGTGGTACCAGTATGCAGTTGGGCTTACAACATTTCATTCCCTAGAAGATCCCAATACTTCCCTTCAGTTATCTGACAATTTTGGTTATTTAACTGTTTGTGAAATCTAGGGGAATGGCTTTAAACTGTAAGAGGGTAGGTTTAGATTAGACATACAGAAGAAATTCTTGACTCAGAGGATGGTGAGGCACTGGCATAGGTTTCTCAGAGAAGCTGTGGGTGCCCCATCCCCGGAAGTGTTTAAGGCCAGGCTGGGTGGGGCTTTGAGCAACCTGGTCTGGTGGGAGGTGTCCCTGCCCATGGCAGGGGGTTTGGAACTGGGTGGTGGTTAAGGTCCCTTCCAACCCAAACCATCTTGTGATTCTTTGTCTAGCAATTTCTCATGCCATGTCCAGTAGTTTTTTAAGTCCCATTCAGTTAGCTTAAATCAATTGACTGGCCTAATTGGCTTAGGTCAGGGTCTAGTCAGCAGTTAATCACTTTCCTGAAGCCATAACAAAAAGGAAACTTTGGCTACATCATGTTTCAGTCTGTGCATAGATTGAGTCAAAAAAAAGTCATGGAACAAAACTTTGAGCATTTCTCCTTAATTCTTTAGGAGATTTTTCATTTCAATATTTCTTGCTCTATACTGGTCACTGTAAATGCTTAAAATACATGTTCACTGTTTTGGATCAGCAGTCTTTATTTATTTAAGACGATATTTTTAATGTAAAGTGTGTTCTTTCTCTCTCTGTAGATAACACCTTACCATCCTCTTTGGCTGAAAGTGCACAAGAAAATGGTGAACAGAATATTACTGGTGGTTTGGTAGGGAAGACTGAGAGTGGAACTGAAGCTCAAGAATTCAATAGGCAAGACCTAATACTACCTCACATCAGTCAAATTTATAACGAATTGTGTGTCACCTATCAGGAGTTCCAGGTAGGAACTGTAATGGCCTCAGACATTTTGTAATGCTCAGTAATGTTACAAAGATTCTGACTTTTGACAGAGAATTCAGAAATTACTAACTATATCACTGTCATCATCCACCTCTTCCCCTAAATTAGTTCACTGATTTGATAATGATGCCCTGACTTGGGTAGGGGTTAGATCAGATCAGATATTTGCTCTGCTTCAGGGAGTTTGAATGCAGTGCTATTACTCCAAGAGTTGTGTTTTGTGATGCAGTGTGGGCATGGAGAGAAACACCTGCAACCACTGCTTCTCCTGACAGCACCTGAAACTATTCTCTTCACTCTGGGCATTCAAGAGTGCTTGCCCTCTTGACCTTCTGTGAAGACCATCCCTTCTGCCTTTCCTTTTCTGCTGCTGATGACTCCCAACAGTTTATCCACCAGCAGGCTTGGGCCACTAACTAAAGAGTTCCCAAGCCTGCATTGGTTTTATTCTGTAACAGCTTCTGTGCTTTTGCTAGATTTCCTGCTGGGACTGTCTTTTGTACCATACGAGATCAAAACAATTGTGTGTATCTTTTTTCTCACCACTTTCCTGGGGGTGCTTCCCACTAACTGAAGAAACAATATAGTAATCTAGTGTTTAGGGCACTGGACTATTTTTTGTCTTACAGATAATAGCATTATCCAAAAGTTTTGGAAGCAAAATCCTACTTTTAGTTGTCTAAGCTATTGCTCGAACAGCCATGCAGAGTTGAATTTTGTATTTTGGAAGGCCAAGCAGTCCTGCCACAAATCAAAGTAGTTTGTGTTAGCGTTTGAGGAAGCTGAATGTAGATGGCCATTAAGATACTTATAATTAGTCAGCTATTGTGTAACACTACAATTAAAAACAAAACCTAAGCATATCTGCAGAGGAAAGAATTCTAGTTCACTATAAATCGATAATTTCATATGTTTTGAAGCCGTTTCAACATTTTTTTTCCTTGGCATAGAGAGAGCGTTCAGCACAGGAGCAATATGCACTGGAACTTCAGAGACGAGAATATTTTCTAGTTCAGCGAGAAACATTGCTTGACAGACGTGAAGCAGCTTTGGCTGCAATAAAACATGCTGAGAAAGAAGTTCAGGCAAGATTTGGAATTATAAATAAGGTACAATAACTTATGTAATGATTCTTATTGCTCCCCATATATTTTAACTTGCTTGTAGTTTTCTTAAGTCATCACGTGTTTGCTGGATATAATGCTTATTTCTTTAAAGCGTTTGAAACCCCAAAATGAAAGATGGAGAATAAAAAGTAACAAACTGTTGTTAGGGTGTTTGGTGTGGTTTCCAGTTCAAAATGGTGCATTTAATTGTGGGATGTGTAGGTACATTTTCCTGTTAAAATCTGGAAATTAAGATAATTTGTTTCTAAATCTGCAAAAATTATATGACCTTTATTAGAGAAAAAAATTGTGATGAATCTCTAATTGTATGTAACTTAAATGATTATATTTGCATCAGCTCTTTCTGAAGTAGATTTTCTTGGGAAGGCTTTAAGACACATTGAGATTTTATGACATAATAAATTGCAAAGAGTATTTCTGGAAAAAAAAAACACTCGAAGTTCAACCGAACGTGGGGGCTGTGGCAAGAAATGAAATGGTATGATTTTGGTGTAAGAGGAGGTAATTATTGACACCGTTCTTGCAGGGACTTGCTATTGAATGTAGCTCTTGTAAAAAGTTTTGGTTGTTATTCTGAAGGTTGCCAAGAGAAGTGCTTTAATATATGTACTCTGCGTCTAAACCATAAGATCAGAATATAAATTCCTTTGAGGTGTGCATATGAACCTTTCCCACAAGCCATTGAGGGAGTATGTAGATACAGGAAAAAAAGGGAGAAAGGTGTCAGGGGAGCAGGACCTCAACTTTCAATAGGGAAGGAATGTGTTAAGATAGATGGTTCAAATCCGTAAAAGTGATTTTAAAGATGTCTTTAGAAAAAACACAAGTGGCTTTAAAAGTGTCACACAGGTTAGAGAAGTGTTGAAAAGCCAGGAGCAGTTAGTGGTTATCTGTAAAAACTTGTGGAGGTCAAGTGGAGTCAACTAGAAAAATCTGATGCCGTTCTTTTCAAATGGGAAAGAGTTACACAGCCATCAACTTAATGTTGGTTCTCAGCTAAATAAATAAATATATGTCCTGGCAAGCTATGAACAAACCATGCGAAGTGCCATGCCAAAAACACTGCAGTAAATGGCAACGAGCTTGTGTTAATCCTAAATTGTCAAATCAGTGTGATTTCCATTAGGACAAGGTAACAGGCATGGCTAGTAGAGGAGTACTAGTTATATGTATGTCTAGACTTTGCTGTATTGTTTCTGGTACAGTTTTACGTGGCGTTTTCATAATCATATTAGAAAAGTATGACAGCTGAAGTAAGGTTGGTGGTAAGGTGTAGTGAGACAGTGTTTCACAGCTGAAGGAATGTACATAGTAGATTCTGGAATAGTCTCTTTTGGGTCCAGTATTGGGTGTTTTCAGTGAGAAGTGTGATGGTGAGAAAGAGCACGCTTGTTAAACTTGAAGCGAATAGCAAGCGAGGGAGAATTTCAAGCATGCTGAAAAAGAAGGTTAGGATTAAAATTGATCTTGACAAATTGAAGAGGTAGTAGGTCTGAGAAAAGCGCAATGCTTCAGAGGCAAGAGTGTGCAGTATTGCATTTGAACAGAAATATCATCTGTACACATGCAGGGTGATGAACAAATGCAGGGACACGTGAACATGCCAATCTTTGGCTACATAAAAGGCTGCCACAAAGAGAAAGAAAGTAATCTTTTTTTTTTCCATGTCTGTGATAGAAGTAGTGGCAGGGTAAGTATGAGGAAAAACTAGATTAAAACAAAAGCAGTCAACCACTGGGTCAGAGAGGTCAGTAAGACTGGTGCTTCCAGTATTTGCAGGTCTTCAGAACAGACTAGACAAACATTTGGCAGGAATGAAGTGATACAGTTGATTATGATATGGATGGTACCCGATTTAATAATGGAATTGGATGGTTTAGACATCCTGGCACCACCTACAGCAACCCAGTGGCCTGTGCAATTATTGCCAAATCCCTGAAGCACTGTGAAATTATCGTCAAAACCCCGAATATGCAAGCCCTATGGCTCCCATTTTTCTTTCTGTTTCTTCTTACTACGTGGTGTGGATGTTGCTTTCTTCACTACTGGTTGTATGTGCAGATTGGACCATGCAGAATTACAAATTTGATCTTTGGAAGTTTGTCCTATTATTTTAACAGTAAAATGGAACTTAGTTGAGAATTATTTCTAAAATACGCTCTTGTTAATCATGCTTTAACATTTGATATTTCTATAGCAACATGATACCGAAATGAACCGAATGAAAGAAACCTTGAGAGGAGTGGCTGAGGAAAATAGTAGACTGAAGTCATCATTTAACTCTGTGATGGATGAGAATGATTCCCTAAAAAAACAGGCAAGATTAATTATTTCCTGTTATTAGTAGCTTTAGAAGTTACAGTCAACAATTTTAAACGTTTGAACAAGTTGTTTGCAAAATTGCTGATTTTGTTTCTGTAAGACAAGAATTGTGTGAATGGTTGTAATTACTTTCTGCTTCATTTTGTAGCACGTGAAATTTAGTCTCTCAGATCTTTTCCAGTATTAAAGAAATTAGAGTTAGTCCCCTGACCCTGTAGCAACAGGTGATTTTAGGAAAGACTAACCATATCCTTTGAAGCAAACTGAGATTGGATAGAGAGAAAGTATTTTATAATGAAAGCCACCCTGTGCTGAATTGCTCTGCTGATTCTATTAAATAAAAAGTAGTATGTGTATTTCTAATTCCATGATTACTCAGTATCTTCAGTTATTTTTGAAAGTGTTAATTAAAGGAATATTTTCTCTGTTCTTAAAGACACGCTGAGACAGTGGTTCACAATAATACAGAGTTAAAGTTTTCTTCTCACTTGACTTAAATCTGACCTAAATGCTGACAGGCAAATTGCTACGTAAACTCTTTTGACCATTGCTCCTTCAGTGAATTGCAGTTCTGATGCTCTTGAGTCTGATGAAAATCATCTGCTTCCTAGTCTCAGTAAAATCTTTGTCCTTCTCTTTTGTGCAAACTGAAGTATTCACAGAGGACTTACATGATGATCGGGATGTTTGTTGTATCCATAGAGTACGTTACTTATATTTAAATGGAGGTTATAGTTTGCCTCGTATTCTTTTCTCACAGAGCATGGTCAGTAACAGTGTCATTCTTGCAAGAAGAAAACTTTCACCCTCTCTATTTCCAAGGCCATTAGACCATTCTTGAAACATGCACTCCATTTTTTGTGTCATTTCTTTATGAGAAGTAATCAAATACGTAGTGCCTATATCCCTAAAGAGGTATTGTGCTTATTCTTCCCCTGTAAGCGGAAAGGTTGGGCCGCAAGTCAACAAAGAGCCACGACTATTTTATTTATCCAGGCAGAGGTTGCCTGGAGAGGTTGAGGAGTCCCCGTCCTTGAAGATCTTCACAAGCTGCCTGGACGTGGTCCTGGGCAGCCTGCTCTGGGTGGCCCTGTTTAAACAAGATGGTTGGACCAGATGGTCTCCAGAGGTCCCTTCCCACCTCGGCCATCCCGTGATTTGTTGAGGAAGTGGACAGTGATTTTGTTTCTATCACTGTCCATGCTGAGAAGAAAAAAATTGAACTTTTAATCATTTAGCAATCACATCAAATGATTTCAGTGTGATGGTTAAGTCAAAAAGTGAGTTTTGAATCTACAGCTATTTGAATGGTTTTTGATTCTTTCAGTTAAGTGACGCGAACGAACAGAACAAGAAGTTAGATGATGGAGCAAGAAGCATGCAAGCTCAGTTAGATAATTTAAAGGTAAGGTTTCTTCTTACAGGTACCTTCTTCTGTTATAGTTATGCAAGCCTTATAAAGCATTGTGTAATGTAGTTTGGAGAAATTGAGAATCTTGATTCAAATTTTTTCTCGCAAAACCTTTCACTTGTAATTCTGCTGTCCCTGACTGTTTTGAAAGTTTATGGTCAGTTTCAAGCCACCTTGCTCCTGCTCCATCCCAAGCTGAGCAAGCCTTTCCTAGGCTTGGTTAACTCTAAAGGTTCGGCCTTTTCAATGGAAGTAGTTGAGCAGTCCGCTTGGAGCCTATCTGTAGCACTTTTGTTTGTCGATGAGATCGTTTCTATATTTACCACTAAAGTCCTTTTTGCAGCATGATAACAGTCTGAGAGCGAGGCTTAAGAAAATGTAGTGGATGGCTGAATTGTTAGTGCAAAAGACAGCACTTCTGAACAAGGCGCTATTTTCACATAGAAGATTCTCACAGTTTCTGAGAAAAGGAACGTTATTTTCTGAAAACATTTGTTTTATACTCAGCTTCAAAGCCTCAGTGTTGTTTTTTTTTCAGAATCTGCTGGCATATATTTAATTATATTACAAATTTCCAGTGAGGGGGAGAAAAGACACATTCCTTGGTTTCTTTTTCAAGACGCACAGGTTTTTGACTGTTACAAGTAATTGTCATTTCAGTTTTCCTTTGTTGCTGTTTTTTGTCTGTTTTTGCTTATAATTTAATGGTATGTCCTGGTATTAAATTATATTATTAAATTATGTTATAAAATATTATATTAAAAGATAACTATGTTGAGTTTCACAAGGTTTTTTTTTTTTTTTCCAATTCAATGAAATGTAACAAGTATTGGATACATTCCTGGACATTGCAGGACAGGTGTTTAAGTACAGGTGAACTAAAGCGTCTTAACTATCATCAGTGAATGGTTAGAATATTTGAAAGATTCAAGAAAGAGAGAATTGGGCATGTTTGTGGTTAAAATGGATGCTAAGAAGAAAAGCTAAGTGTAAACAAAAGCTTTGACATTTGTTTTCATTCACAGTTCTTTCCCACATGTGACTTAACTGAGGAATGTACAATTGAGAAGATCTAGGTATTTTCTGGAAAAAAATAAGATCCATAGGCTGTACGCCGTGGCTCCCATTTTCTTTCTATTTCTTCTTAATACGTGGTGTGGATGTTGCTTTCTTCACTACTGGTTGTATGTGCAGATTGGACCATGCAGAATTACAAATTTGATCTTTGGAAGTTTGTCCTGTTATTTTAACAGGAAAATGGAACTTAGTTGAGAATTATTTCTAAAATACGCTCTTGTTAATCATGCTTTAACATTTGATATTTCTATAGCAACCTGGTACCGAAATGAACCGAATGAAAGAAACCTTGAGAGGAGTGGCTGAGGAAAATAGTAAACTGAAGTCATCATTTAAGTCTGTGATGGATGAGAATGATTCCCTAAAAAAACAGGCAAGATTAATTATTTCCTGTTATTAGTAGCTTTAGAAGTTACAGTCAACAATTTTAAACGTTTGAACAAGTTGTTTGCAAAATTGCTGATTTTGTTTCTGTAAGACAAGAATTGTGTGAATGGTTGTAATTACTTTCTGCTTCATTTTCTAGCACGTGAAATTTAGTCTCTCAGATCTTTTCCAGTATTAAAGAAATTAGAGTTAGTCCTCTGACCCTGTAGCAACAGGTGATTTTAGGAAAGACTAACCATATCCTTTGAAGCAAACTGAGATTGGATAGAGAGAAAGTATTTTATAATGAAAGCCACCCTGTGCTGAATTGCTCTGCTGATTCTATTAAATAAAAAGTAGTATGTGTATGTCTAATTCCATGATTACTCAGTATCTTCAGTTATTTTTGAAAGTGTTAATTAAAGGAATATTTTCTCTGTTCTTAAAGACACGCTGAGACAGTGGTTCACAATAATACAGAGTTAAAGTTTTCTTCTCACTTGACTTAAATCTGACCTAAATGCTGACAGGCAAATTGCTACGTAAACTCTTTTGACCATTGCTCCTTCAGTGAATTGCAGTTCTGATGCTCTTGAGTCTGATGAAAATCATCTGCTTCCTAGTCTCAGTAAAATCTTTGTCCTTCTCTTTTGTGCAAACTGAAGTATTCACAGAGGACTTACATGATGATCGGGATGTTTGTTGTATCCATAGAGTACGTTACTTATATTTAAATGGAGGTTATAGTTTGCCTCGTATTCTTTTCTCACAGAGCATGGTCAGTAACAGTGTCATTCTTGCAAGAAGAAAACTTTCACCCTCTCTATTTCCAAGGCCATTAGACCATTCTTGAAACATGCACTCCATTTTTTGTGTCATTTCTTTATGAGGAGTAATCAAATACGTAGTGCCTATATCCCTAAAGAGGTATTGTGCTTATTCTTCCCCTGTAAGCGGAAAGGTTGGGCCGCAAGTCAACAAAGAGCCACGACTATTTTATTTATCCAGGCAGAGGTTGCCTGGAGAGGTTGAGGAGTCCCCGTCCTTGAAGATCTTCACAAGCTGCCTGGACGTGGTCCTGGGCAGCCTGCTCTGGGTGGCCCTGTTTAAACAAGATGGTTGGACCAGATGGTCTCCAGAGGTCCCTTCCCACCTCGGCCATCCCGTGATTTGTTGAGGAAGTGGACAGTGATTTTGTTTCTATCACTGTCCATGCTGAGAAGAAAAAAATTGAACTTTTAATCATTTAGCAATCACATCAAATGATTTCAATGTGATGGTTAAGTCAAAAAGTGAGTTTTGAATCTACAGCTATTTGAATGGTTTTTGATTCTTTCAGTTAAGTGACGCGAACGAACAGAACAAGAAGTTAGATGATCGAGCAAAAAGCATGCAAGCTCAGTTAGATAATTTAAAGGTAAGGTTTCTTCTTACAGGTACCTTCTTCTGTTATAGTTATGCAAGCCTTATAAAGCATTGTGTAATGTAGTTTGGAGAAATTGAGAATCTTAATTCAAATTTTTTCTCGCAAAACCTTTCACTTGTAATTCTGCTGTCCCTGACTGTTTTGAAAGTTTATGGTCAGTTTCAAGCCACCTTGCTCCTGCTCCATCCCAAGCTGAGCAAGCCTTTCCTAGGCTTGGTTAACTCTAAAGGTTCGGCCTTTTCAATGGAAGTAGTTGAGCACTCCGCTTGGAGCCTATCTGTAGCATTTTTCTTTGTTGATGAGATCGTTTCTATATTTACCACTAAAGTCCTTTTTGCAGCATGATAACAGTCTGAGAGCGAGGCTTAAGAAAATGTAGTGGATGGCTGAATTGTTAGTGCAAAAGACAGCACTTCTGAACAAGGCGCTATTTTCACATAGAAGATTCTCACAGTTTCTGAGAAAAGGAACGTTATTTTCTGAAAACGTTTGTTTTATACTCAACTTCAAAGCCTCAGTGTTGTTTTTTTTCAGAATCTGCTGGCATATATTTAATTATATTACAAATTTCCAGTGAGGGGGAGAAAAGACACATTCCTTGGTTTCTTTTTCAAGACGCACAGGTTTTTGACTGTTACAAGTAATTGTCATTTCAGTTTTCCTTTGTTGCTGTTTTTTGTCTGTTTTTGCTTATAATTTAATGGTATGTCCTGGTATTAAATTATATTATTAAATTATGTTATAAAATATTATATTAAAAGATAACTATGTTGAGTTTCACAAGGTTTTTTTTTTTTTTTCCAATTCAATGAAATGTAACAAGTATTGGATACATTCCTGGACATTGCAGGAAAGGTGTTTAAGTACAGGTGAACTAAAGTGTCTTAACTATCATCAGTGAATGGTTAGAATATTTGAAAGATTCAAGAAAGAGAGAATTGGGCATGTTTGTGGTTAAAATGGATGCTAAGAAGAAAAGCTAAGTGTAAACAAAAGCTTTGACATTTGTTTTCATTCACAGTTCTTTCCCACATGTGACTTAACTGAGGAATGTACAATTGAGAAGATCTAGGTATTTTCTGGAAAAAAAATAAGATCCATAGGCTGTACGCCGTGGCTCCCATTTTCTTTCTATTTCTTCTTAATACGTGGTGTGGATGTTGCTTTCTTCACTACTGGTCGTATGTGCAGATTGGACCATGCAGAATTACAAATTTGATCTTTGGAAGTTTGTCCTATTATTTTAACAGTAAAATGGAACTTAGTTGAGAATTATTTCTAAAATACGCTCTTGTTAATCATGCTTTAACATTTGATATTTCTATAGCTATATATGACAGAAATGAACCGAATGAGAGAAACCGTGATAGAAGTGGGTAAGGAAAATAGCACACTGAAGTCATCGTATAACACTGTGATGGATGAGAATGAATCCCTAAAAAAACAGGCAAGATTAATTATTTCCTGTTATTAGTAGCTTTAGAAGTTACAGTCAACAATTTTAAACGTTTGAACAAGTTGTTTGCAAAATTGCTGATTTTGTTTCTGTAAGACAAGAATTGTGTGAATGGTTGTAATTACTTTCTGCTTCATTTTGTAGCACGTGAAATTTAGTCTCTCAGATCTTTTCCAGTATTAAAGAAATTAGAGTTAGTCCCCTGACCCTGTAGCAACAGGTGATTTTAGGAAAGACTAACCATATCCTCTGAAGCAAACTGAGATTGGATAGAGAGAAAGTATTTTATAATGGAAGCCACCCTGTGCTGAATTGCTCTGCTGATTCTATTAAATAAAAAGTAGCGTGTGTATGTCTAATTCCATGATTACTCAGTATCTTCAGTTATTTTTGAAAGTGTTAATTAAAGGAATATTTTCTCTGTTCTTAAAGACACGCTGAGACAGTGGTTCACAATAATACAGAGTTAAAGTTTTCTTCTCACTTGACTTAAATCTGACCTAAATGCTGACAGGCAAATTGCTACGTAAACTCTTTTGACCATTGCTCCTTCAGTGAATTGCAGTTCTGATGCTCTTGAGTCTGATGAAAATCATCTGCTTCCTAGTCTCAGTAAAATCTTTGTCCTCCTCTTTTGTGCAAACTGAAGTATTCACAGAGGACTTACATGATGATCGGGATGTTTGTTGTATCCATAGAGTACGTTACTTATATTTAAATGGAGGTTATAGTTTGCCTCGTATTCTTTTCTCACAGAGCATGGTCAGTAACAGTGTCATTCTTTCGAGAAGAAAACTTTCACCCTCTCTATTTCCAAGGCCATTAGACCATTCTTGAAACATGCACTCCATTTTTTGTGTCATTTCTTTATGAGAAGTAATCAAATACGTAGTGCCTATATCCCTAAAGAGGTATTGTGCTTATTCTTCCCCTGTAAGCGGAAAGGTTGGGCCGCAAGTCAACAAAGAGCCACGACTATTTTATTTATCCAGGCAGAGGTTGCCTGGAGAGGTTGAGGAGTCCCCGTCCTTGAAGATCTTCACAAGCTGCCTGGACGTGGTCCTGGGCAGCCTGCTCTGGGTGGCCCTGTTTAAACAAGATGGTTGGACCAGATGGTCTCCAGAGGTCCCTTCCCACCTCGGCCATCCCGTGATTTGTTGAGGAAGTGGACAGTGATTTTGTTTCTATCACTGTCCATGCTGAGAAGAAAAAAATTGAACTTTTAGCAATCACATCAAATGATTTCAGTGTGATGGTTAAGTCAAAAAGTGAGTTTTGAATCTACAGCTATTTGAATGGTTTTTGATTCTTTCAGTTAAGTGACGCGAAAGAACAGAACAAGAAGTTAGAAGATCGAGCAAGAAGCATGCAAGCTCAGTTAAATGATTCAAAGGTAAGGTTTCTTCTTCCAGGTACCTTCTTCCTTTATAGTTAACAAGTGAAATATAATTCATTGTTACGTTTTATTGTAGCAGAAGCATGCATTGGTAATGACACAGAAGTCTAATGATTCAGGACAAGTGGTGCGCTCACGTAAACGTGGTATGGAGAAAAATGAGACAGGAGCATCAAAAAGTGATAAGGTAAGGACTGGGCAAGGTGAAAGATCTGTTTGAAAGACTTTAGGCAGTAGAACGTTATGTATCTGCTAGAAATTAGAAAATGCTAGAAATTAGAAAAATAAAATAATTTTTATTGATTTTTTTTAGTGAGTTAATTACAGTAGGAATAGGTAGACACTATATTGGGAGAAACAGTCAACTGAAAGAATAAAGTATGTTGCTAAAAATGTCTTTTGAATTTTATATTGTGTATGTACATGTTTTTTGCTTATTTAGCTATGTTTTCTTCTTCCTCTCATGTTATCTCTCAACTATGAATTAAAATTATATTCTGCCTGCACTGTAACTGTTTTCTTCTGCTGTGTCAGAGCAAATCTTAAACTTATTCTGGTTACTGCTACAGTACAACACTGTCCTTTATGAATAAAACCAGCTGAAATGTAGTTAGAGAAGTCAGATAACAAATTTTAATTTGATAAGCCAGAGATGATTGTACTGCTGTTATACTTTGGGGAAATGGTCTTTAATGTGGGAAAGAATAAATGCAGTGTTCATATATAGTTCCAAAAGGATCACCTTGTTTTCCTTAAAATACCTTCTTGCATCACTTAATGAAATACTTTCTGTCTCCATGTTATTCCAGTCAGTAGCAAGTCCTCTGCTAGTACTCTGCCAACATTTCCCGACTGGTAATGACTTTCTCCCGCTAGAGGCTAAACTGAAATGAGAAAGAGAGATATTCACACCATTCTACTTGATCTATATCAGATGCCTTAAAACTGTACTGTCTCTATATAGCCAACATATTTCTCTGTGTACGTAGGTTTTAGCGTACTTTAGTCGCAAGTGATATATGAGCAGCATCAGTAGTTATAATTCTGAGTGAAGAGAAGAACAGTTGTCTGAAGGTAGATACAAGAAGACCTGTGAAGGTTTTAAAGAGCTGTTTGTGCAGCCTGTCTTCAGGAACCTCTGGATACCTTTCACAGAGTTTTTCTGTACAGTTGTAGTAGAGGGACAGAATGACAATGTCATGAAGTCTTTATTCTTCTAACGGTGCTACTTACACAGTTAAAATTTAGCATAAGTAGATTGTATGAAATAAAGCAAAGGAGTGTATCACATGTATCAAAATGAGGATTTCCACATGCACAGATCATTAAGCCATTGAGGGAGGATGCACAAGCCATTGAGGGAGTATGTAGATACAGGAAAAAAAGGGAGAAAGGTGTCAGGGGAGCAGGACCTCAACTTTCAATAGGGAAGGAATGTGTTAAGATAGATGGTTCAAATCCGTAAAAGTGATTTTAAAGATGTCTTTAGAAAAAACACAAGTGGCTTTAAAAGTGTCACACAGGTTAGAGAAGTGTTGAAAAGCCAGGAGCAGTTAGTGGTTATCTGTAAAAACTTGTGGAGGTCAAGTGGAGTCAACTAGAAAAATCTGATGCCGTTCTTTTCAAATGGGAAAGAGTTACACAGCCATCAACTTAATGTTGGTTCTCAGCTAAATAAATAAATATATGTCCTGGCAAGCTATGAACAAACCATGCGAAGTGCCATGCCAAAAACACTGCAGTAAATGGCAACGAGCTTGTGTTAATCCTAAATTGTCAAATCAGTGTGATTTCCATTAGGACAAGGTAACAGGCATGGCTAGTAGAGGAGTACTAGTTATATGTATGTCTAGACTTTGCTGTATTGTTTCTGGTACAGTTTTACGTGGCGTTTTCATAATCATATTAGAAAAGTATGACAGCTGAAATAAGGTTGGTGGTAAGGTGTAGTGAGACAGTGTTTCACAGCTGAAGGAATGTACATAGTAGATTCTGGAATAGTCTCTTTTGGGTCCAGTATTGGGTGTTTTCAGTGAGAAGTGTGATGGTGAGAAAGAGCACGCTTGTTAAACTTGAAGCGAATAGCAAGCGAGGGAGAATTTCAAGCATGCTGAAAAAGAAGGTTAGGATTAAAATTGATCTTGACAAATTGAAGAGGTAGTAGGTCTGAGAAAAGCGCAATGCTTCAGAGGCAAGAGTGTGCAGTATTGCATTTGAACAGAAATATCATCTGTACACATGCAGGGTGATGAACAAATGCAGGGACACGTGAACATGCCAATCTTTGGCTACATAAAAGGCTGCCACAAAGAGAAAGAAAGTAATCTTTTTTTTTTCCATGTCTGTGATAGAAGTAGTGGCAGGGTAAGTATGAGGAAAAACTAGATTAAAACAAAAGCAGTCAACCACTGGGTCAGAGAGGTCAGTAAGACTGGTGCTTCCAGTATTTGCAGGTCTTCAGAACAGACTAGACAAACATTTGGCAGGAATGAAGTGATACAGTTGATTATGATATGGATGGTACCCGATTTAATAATGGAATTGGATGGTTTAGACATCCTGGCACCACCTACAGCAACCCAGTGGCCTGTGAAATTATTGCCAAATCCCTGAAGCACTGTGAAATTATTGTCAAACCCCGAATATGCAAGCCTTATAAAGCATTGTGTAACGTAGTTTGGAGAAATTGAGAATCTTAATTCAAATTTTTTCTCGCAAAACCTTTCACTTGTAATTCTGCTGTCCCTGACTGTTTTGAAAGTTTATGGTCAGTTTCAAGCCACCTTGCTCCTGCTCCATCCCAAGCTGAGCAAGCCTTTCCTAGGCTTGGTTAACTCTAAAGGTTCGGCCTTTTCAATGGAAGTAGTTGAGCTGTCCGCTTGGAGCCTATATGTAGCATTTTTGTTTGTTGATGAGATCGTTTCTATATTTACCACTAAAGTCCTTTTTGCAGCATGATAACAGTCTGAGAGCGAGGCTTAAGAAAATGTAGTGGATGGCTGAATTGTTAGTGCAAAAGACAGCACTTCTGAACAAGGCGCTATTTTCACATAGAAGATTCTCACAGTTTCTGAGAAAAGGAACGTTATTTTCTGAAAACATTTGTTTTATACTCAACTTCAAAGCCTCAGTGTTGGTTTTTTTTTTCAGAATCTGCTGGCATATATTTAATTATATTACAAATTTCCAGTGAGGGGGAGAAAAGACACATTCCTTGGTTTCTTTTTCAAGACGCACAGGTTTTTGACTGTTACAAGTAATTGTCATTTCAGTTTTCCTTTGTTGCTGTTTTTTGTCTGTTTTTGCTTATAATTTAATGGTATGTCCTGGTATTAAATTATATTATTAAATTATGTTATAAAATATTATATTAAAAGATAACTATGTTGAGTTTCACAAGGTTTTTTTTTTTTTTTCCAATTCAATGAAATGTAACAAGTATTGGATACATTCCTGGACATTGCAGGACAGGTGTTTAAGTACAGGTGAACTAAAGCGTCTTAACTATCATCAGTGAATGGTTAGAATATTTGAAAGATTCAAGAAAGAGAGAATTGGGCATGTTTGTGGTTAAAATGGATGCTAAGAAGAAAAGCTAAGTGTAAACAAAAGCTTTGACATTTGTTTTCATTCACAGTTCTTTCCCACATGTGACTTAACTGAGGAATGTACAATTGAGAAGATCTAGGTATTTTCTGGAAAAAAAATAAGATCCATAGGCTGTACGCCGTGGCTCCCATTTTCCTTCTATTTCTTCTTACTACGTGGTGTGGATGTTGCTTTCTTCACTACTGGTTGTATGTGCAGATTGGACCATGCAGAATTACAAATTTGATCTTTGGAAGTTTGTCCTGTTATTTTAACAGTAAAATGGAACTTAGTTGAGAATTATTTCTAAAAGATTATTTCTAAAAGCTCTTGTTAATCATGCTTTAACATTTGATATTTCTATAGCAACCTGATACCGAAATGAACCGAATGAAAGAAACCTTGAGAGGAGTGGCTGAGGAAAATAGTAAACTGAAGTCATCATTTAAGTCTGTGATGGATGAGAATGATTCCCTAAAAAAACAGGCAAGATTAATTATTTCCTGTTATTAGTAGCTTTAGAAGTTACAGTCAACAATTTTAAACGTTTGAACAAGTTGTTTGCAAAATTGCTGATTTTGTTTCTGTAAGACAAGAATTGTGTGAATGGTTGTAATTACTTTCTGCTTCATTTTCTAGCACGTGAAATTTAGTCTCTCAGATTTTTTCCAGTATTAAAGAAATTAGAGTTAGTCCTCTGACCCTGTAGCAACGGGTGATTTTAGGAAAGACTAACCATATCCTCTGAAGCAAACTGAGATTGGATAGAGAGAAAGTATTTTATAATGGAAGCCACCCTGTGCTGAATTGCTCTGCTGATTCTATTAAATAAAAAGTAGTATGTGTATTTCTAATTCCATGATTACTCAGTATCTTCAGTTATTTTTGAAAGTGTTAATTAAAGGAATATTTTCTCTGTTCTTAAAGACACGCTGAGACAGTGGTTCACAATAATACAGAGTTAAAGTTTTCTTCTCACTTGACTTAAATCTGACCTAAATGCTGACAGGCAAATTGCTACGTAAACTCTTTTGACCATTGCTCCTTCAGTGAATTGCAGTTCTGATGCTCTTGAGTCTGATGAAAATCATCTGCTTCCTAGTCTCAGTAAAATCTTTGTCCTCCTCTTTTGTGCAAACTGAAGTATTCACAGAGGACTTACATGATGATCGGGATGTTTGTTGTATCCATAGAGTACGTTACTTATATTTAAATGGAGGTTATAGTTTGCCTCGTATTCTTTTCTCACAGAGCATGGTCAGTAACAGTGTCATTCTTGCAAGAAGAAAACTTTCACCCTCTCTATTTCCAAGGCCATTAGACCATTCTTGAAACATGCACTCCATTTTTTGTGTCATTTCTTTATGAGAAGTAATCAAATATGTAGTGCCTATATCCCTAAAGAGGTATTGTGCTTATTCTTCCCCTGTAAGCGGAAAGGTTGGGCCGCAAGTCAACAAAGAGCCACGACTATTTTATTTATCCAGGCAGAGGTTGCCTGGAGAGGTTGAGGAGTCCCCGTCCTTGAAGATCTTCACAAGCTGCCTGGACGTGGTCCTGGGCAGCCTGCTCTGGGTGGCCCTGTTTAAACAAGATGGTTGGACCAGATGGTCTCCAGAGGTCCCTTCCCACCTCGGCCATCCCGTGATTTGTTGAGGAAGTGGACAGTGATTTTGTTTCTATCACTGTCCATGCTGAGAAGAAAAAAATTGAATTTTTAGCAATCACATCAAATGATTTCAGTGTGATGGTTAAGTCAAAAAGTGAGTTTTGAATCTACAGCTATTTGAATGGTTTTTGATTCTTTCAGTTAAGTGACGCGAAAGAACAGAACAAGAAGTTAGAAGATCGAGCAAGAAGCATGCAAGCTCAGTTAAATGATTCAAAGGTAAGGTTTCTTCTTCCAGGTACCTTCTTCCTTTATAGTTAACAAGTGAAATATAATTCATTGTTACGTTTTATTGTAGCAGAAGCATGCATTGGTAATGACACAGAAGTCTAATGATTCAGGACAAGTGGTGCGCTCACGTAAACGTGGTATGGAGAAAAATGAGACAGGAGCATCAAAAAGTGATAAGGTAAGGACTGGGCAAGGTGAAAGATCTGTTTGAAAGACTTTAGGCAGTAGAACGTTATGTATCTGCTAGAAATTAGAAAATGCTAGAAATTAGAAAAATAAAATAATTTTTATTGATTTTTTTTAGTGAGTTAATTACAGTAGGAATAGGTAGACACTATATTGGGAGAAACAGTCAACTGAAAGAATAAAGTATGTTGCTAAAAATGTCTTTTGAATTTTATATTGTGTATGTACATGTTTTTTGCTTATTTAGCTATGTTTTCTTCTTCCTCTCATGTTATCTCTCAACTATGAATTAAAATTATATTCTGCCTGCACTGTAACTGTTTTCTTCTGCTGTGTCAGAGCAAATCTTAAACTTATTCTGGTTACTGCTACAGTACAACACTGTCCTTTATGAATAAAACCAGCTGAAATGTAGTTAGAGAAGTCAGATAACAAATTTTAATTTGATAAGCCAGAGATGATTGTACTGCTGTTATACTTTGGGGAAATGGTCTTTAATGTGGGAAAGAATAAATGCAGTGTTCATATATAGTTCCAAAAGGATCACCTTGTTTTCCTTAAAATACCTTCTTGCATCACTTAATGAAATACTTTCTGTCTCCATGTTATTCCAGTCAGTAGCAAGTCCTCTGCTAGTACTCTGCCAACATTTCCCGACTGGTAATGACTTTCTCCCGCTAGAGGCTAAACTGAAATGAGAAAGAGAGATATTCACACCATTCTACTTGATCTATATCAGATGCCTTAAAACTGTACTGTCTCTATATAGCCAACATATTTCTCTGTGTACGTAGGTTTTAGCGTACTTTAGTCGCAAGTGATATATGAGCAGCATCAGTAGTTATAATTCTGAGTGAAGAGAAGAACAGTTGTCTGAAGGTAGATACAAGAAGACCTGTGAAGGTTTTAAAGAGCTGTTTGTGCAGCCTGTCTTCAGGAACCTCTGGATACCTTTCACAGAGTTTTTCTGTACAGTTGTAGTAGAGGGACAGAATGACAATGTCATGAAGTCTTTATTCTTCTAACGGTGCTACTTACACAGTTAAAATTTAGCATAAGTAGATTGTATGAAATAAAGCAAAGGAGTGTATCACATGTATCAAAATGAGGATTTCCACATGCACAGATCATTAAGCCATTGAGGGAGGATGCACAAGCCATTGAGGGAGTATGTAGATACAGGAAAAAAAGGGAGAAAGGTGTCAGGGGAGCAGGACCTCAACTTTCAATAGGGAAGGAATGTGTTAAGATAGATGGTTCAAATCCATAAAAGTGATTTTAAAGATGTCTTTAGAAAAAACACAAGTGGCTTTAAAAGTGTCACACAGGTTAGAGAAGTGTTGAAAAGCCAGGAGCAGTTAGTGGTTATCTGTAAAAACTTGTGGAGGTCAAGTGGAGTCAACTAGAAAAATCTGATGCCGTTCTTTTCAAATGGGAAAGAGTTACACAGCCATCAACTTAATGTTGGTTCTCAGCTAAATAAATAAATATATGTCCTGGCAAGCTATGAACAAACCATGCGAAGTGCCATGCCAAAAACACTGCAGTAAATGGCAACGAGCTTGTGTTAATCCTAAATTGTCAAATCAGTGTGATTTCCATTAGGACAAGGTAACAGGCATGGCTAGTAGAGGAGTACTAGCTATATGTATGTCTAGACTTTGCTGTATTGTTTCTGGTACAGTTTTACGTGGCGTTTTCATAATCATATTAGAAAAGTATGACAGCTGAAATAAGGTTGGTGGTAAGGTGTAGTGAGACAGTGTTTCACAGCTGAAGGAATGTACATAGTAGATTCTGGAATAGTCTCTTTTGGGTCCAGTATTGGGTGTTTTCAGTGAGAAGTGTGATGGTGAGAAAGAGCACGCTTGTTAAACTTGAAGCGAATAGCAAGCGAGGGAGAATTTCAAGCATGCTGAAAAAGAAGGTTAGGATTAAAATTGATCTTGACAAATTGAAGAGGTAGTAGGTCTGAGAAAAGCGCAATGCTTCAGAGGCAAGAGTGTGCAGTATTGCATTTGAACAGAAATATCATCTGTACACATGCAGGGTGATGAACAAATGCAGGGACACGTGAACATGCCAATCTTTGGCTACATAAAAGGCTGCCACAAAGAGAAAGAAAGTAATCTTTTTTTTTTCCATGTCTGTGATAGAAGTAGTGGCAGGGTAAGTATGAGGAAAAACTAGATTAAAACAAAAGCAGTCAACCACTGGGTCAGAGAGGTCAGTAAGACTGGTGCTTCCAGTATTTGCAGGTCTTCAGAACAGACTAGACAAACATTTGGCAGGAATGAAGTGATACAGTTGATTATGATATGGATGGTACCCGATTTAATAATGGAATTGGATGGTTTAGACATCCTGGCACCACCTACAGCAACCCAGTGGCCTGTGAAATTATTGCCAAATCCCTGAAGCACTGTGAAATTATTGTCAAACCCCGAATATGCAAGCCTTATAAAGCATTGTGTAACGTAGTTTGGAGAAATTGAGAATCTTAACTCAAATTTTTTCTCGCAAAACCTTTCACTTGTAATTCTGCTGTCCCTGACTGTTTTGAAAGTTTATGGTCAGTTTCAAGCCACCTTGCTCCTGCTCCATCCCAAGCTGAGCAAGCCTTTCCTAGGCTTGGTTAACTCTAAAGGTTCGGCCTTTTCAATGGAAGTAGTTGAGCTGTCCGCTTGGAGCCTACCTGTAGCATTTTTGTTTGTTGATGAGATCGTTTCTATATTTACCACTAAAGTCCTTTTTGCAGCATGATAACAGTCTGAGAGCGAGGCTTAAGAAAATGTAGTGGATGGCTGAATTGTTAGTGCAAAAGACAGCACTTCTGAACAAGGCGCTATTTTCACATAGAAGATTCTCACAGTTTCTGAGAAAAGGAACGTTATTTTCTGAAAACATTTGTTTTATACTCAGCTTCAAAGCCTCAGTGTTGGTTTTTTTTTTCAGAATCTGCTGGCATATATTTAATTATATTACAAATTTCCAGTGAGGGGGAGAAAAGACACATTCCTTGGTTTCTTTTTCAAGACGTACAGGTTTTTGACTGTTACAAGTAATTGTCATTTCAGTTTTCCTTTGTTGCTGTTTTTTTGTCTGTTTTTGCTTATAATTTAATGGTATGTCCTGGTATTAAATTATATTATTAAATTATGTTATAAAATATTATATTAAAAGATAACTATGTTGAGTTTCACAAGGGTTTTTTTTTTCCAATTCAATGAAATGTAACAAGTATTGGATACATTCCTGGACATTGCAGGACAGATGTTTAAGTACAGGTGAACTAAAGCGTCTTAACTATCATCAGTGAATGGTTAGAATATTTGAAAGATTCAAGAAAGAGAGAATTGGGCATGTTTGTGGTTAAAATGGATGCTAAGAAGAAAAGCTAAGTGTAAACAAAAGCTTTGACATTTGTTTTCATTCACAGTTCTTTCCCACATGTGACTTAACTGAGGAATGTACAATTGAGAAGATCTAGGTATTTTCTGGAAAAAAAATAAGATCCATAGGCTGTACGCCGTGGCTCCCATTTTCTTTCTATTTCTTCTTACTACGTGGTGTGGATGTTGCTTTCTTCACTACTGGTTGTATGTGCAGATTGGACCATGCAGAATTACAAATTTGATCTTTGGAAGTTTGTCCTGTTATTTTAACAGGAAAATGGAACTTAGTTGAGAATTATTTCTAAAATACGCTCTTGTTAATCATGCTTTAACATTTGATATTTCTATAGCAACCTGATACCGAAATGAACCGAATGAAAGAAACCTTGAGAGGAGTGGCTGAGGAAAATAGTAAACTGAAGTCATCATTTAAGTCTATGATGGATGAGAATGATTCCCTAAAAAAACAGGCAAGATTAATTATTTCCTGTTATTAGTAGCTTTAGAAGTTACAGTCAACAATTTTAAACGTTTGAACAAGTTGTTTGCAAAATTGCTGATTTTGTTTCTGTAAGACAAGAATTGTGTGAATGGTTGTAATTACTTTCTGCTTCATTTTCTAGCACGTGAAATTTAGTCTCTCAGATCTTTTCCAGTATTAAAGAAATTAGAGTTAGTCCTCTGACCCTGTAGCAACAGGTGATTTTAGGAAAGACTAACCATATCCTCTGAAGCAAACTGAGATTGGATAGAGAGAAAGTATTTTATAATGAAAGCCACCCTGTGCTGAATTGCTCTGCTGATTCTATTAAATAAAAAGTAGTATGTGTATTTCTAATTCCATGATTACTCAGTATCTTCAGTTATTTTTGAAAGTGTTAATTAAAGGAATATTTTCTCTGTTCTTAAAGACACGCTGAGACAGTGGTTCACAATAATACAGAGTTAAAGTTTTCTTCTCACTTGACTTAAATCTGACCTAAATGCTGACAGGCAAATTGCTACGTAAACTCTTTTGACCATTGCTCCTTCAGTGAATTGCAGTTCTGATGCTCTTGAGTCTGATGAAAATCATCTGCTTCCTAGTCTCAGTAAAATCTTTGTCCTTCTCTTTTGTGCAAACTGAAGTATTCACAGAGGACTTACATGATGATCGGGATGTTTGTTGTATCCATAGAGTACGTTACTTATATTTAAATGGAGGTTATAGTTTGCCTCGTATTCTTTTCTCACAGAGCATGGTCAGTAACAGTGTCATTCTTGCGAGAAGAAAACTTTCACCCTCTCTATTTCCAAGGCCATTAGACCATTCTTGAAACATGCACTCCATTTTTTGTGTCATTTCTTTATGAGAAGTAATCAAATACGTAGTGCCTATATCCCTAAAGAGGTATTGTGCTTATTCTTCCCCTGTAAGCGGAAAGGTTGGGCCGCAAGTCAACAAAGAGCCACGACTATTTTATTTATCCAGGCAGAGGTTGCCTGGAGAGGTTGAGGAGTCCCCGTCCTTGAAGATCTTCACAAGCTGCCTGGACGTGGTCCTGGGCAGCCTGCTCTGGGTGGCCCCGTTTAAACAAGATGGTTGGACCAGATGGTCTCCAGAGGTCCCTTCCCACCTCGGCCATCCCGTGATTTGTTGAGGAAGTGGACAGTGATTTTGTTTCTATCACTGTCCATGCTGAGAAGAAAAAAATTGAACTTTTAGCAATCACATCAAATGATTTCAATGTGATGGTTAAGTCAAAAAGTGAGTTTTGAATCTACAGCTATTTGAATGGTTTTTGATTCTTTCAGTTAAGTGGCATGTATGAATACAACAAGAAGTTAGAAGATCATGCAAGAAGCATGCAAGCTCAGTTAAATGATTTACAGGTAAGGTTTCTTCTTCCAGGTACCTTCTTCCTTTATAGTTAACAAGTGAAATATAATTCATTGTTACATTTTATTGTAGCAGAAGCATGCATTGGTAATGGCACAGATGTCCAATGTGTCAGGAGGAGTGGTGTACCAACGTAAACGTGGTAACGAGGAAAAAGAGACAGCAATATCAAAAAGTGCTAAGGTAAGAATTGGGCAAGGTGAAAGATCTGTTTGAAAGACTTTAGGCAGTAGAACGTTATGTATCTGCTAGAAATTAGAAAATGCTAGAAATTAGAAAAATAAAATGATTTTTATTGATTTTTTTTTAGTGAGTTAATTACAGTAGGAATAGGTAGACACTATATTGGGAGACACAGATAGTCAACTGAAAGAATAAAGTATGTTGCTAAAAATGTCTTTTGAATTTTATATTGTGTATGTATATGTTTTTTGCTTATTTAGCTGTTTTCTTCTTCCTCTCATGTTATCTCTCAACTATGAATTAAAATTATATTCTGCCTGCACTGTAACTGTTTTCTTCTGCTGTGTCAGAGCAAATCTTAAACTTATTCTGGTTACTGCTACAGTACAACACTGTCTTTTATGAATAAAACCAGCTGAAATGTAGTTAGAGAAGTCAGATAACAAATTTTAATTTTATAAGCCAGAGATGATTGTACTGCTGTTATACTTTGGGGAAATGGTCTTTAATGTGGGAAAGAATAAATGCAGTGTTCATATATAGTTCCAAAAGGATCACCTTGTTTTCCTTAAAATACCTTCTTGCATCACTTAATGAAATACTTTCTGTCTCCATGTTATTCCAGTCAGTAGCAAGTCCTCTGCTAGCACTCTGCCAACATTTCCCGACTGGTAATGACTTTCTCCCGCTAGAGGCTAAACTGAAATGAGAAAGAGAGATATTCACACCATTCTACTTGATCTATATCAGATGCCTTAAAACTGTACTGTCTCTATATAGCCAACATATTTCTCTGTGTACGTAGGTTTTAGCGTACTTTAGTCGCAAGTGATATATGAGCAGCATCAGTAGTTATAATTCTGAGTGAAGAGAAGAACAGTTGTCTGAAGGTAGATACAAGAAGACCTGTGAAGGTTTTAAAGAGCTGTTTGTGCAGCCTGTCTTCAGGAACCTCTGGATACCTTTCACAGAGTTTTTCTGTACAGTTGTAGTAGAGGGACAGAATGACAATGTCATGAAGTCTTTATTCTTCTAACGGTGCTACTTACACAGTTAAAATTTAGCATAAGTAGATTGTATGAAATAAAGCAAAGGAGTGTATCACATGTATCAAAATGAGGATTTCCACATGCACAGATCATTAAGCCATTGAGGGAGGATGCACAAGCCATTGAGGGAGTATGTAGATACAGGAAAAAAAGGGAGAAAGGTGTCAGGGGAGCAGGACCTCAACTTTCAATAGGGAAGGAATGTGTTAAGATAGATGGTTCAAATCCATAAAAGTGATTTTAAAGATGTCTTTAGAAAAAACACAAGTGGCTTTAAAAGTGTCACACAGGTTAGAGAAGTGTTGAAAAGCCAGGAGCAGTTAGTGGTTATCTGTAAAAACTTGTGGAGGTCAAGTGGAGTCAACTAGAAAAATCTGATGCCGTTCTTTTCAAATGGGAAAGAGTTACACAGCCATCAACTTAATGTTGGTTCTCAGCTAAATAAATAAATATATGTCCTGGCAAGCTATGAACAAACCATGCGAAGTGCCATGCCAAAAACACTGCAGTAAATGGCAACGAGCTTGTGTTAATCCTAAATTGTCAAATCAGTGTGATTTCCATTAGGACAAGGTAACAGGCATGGCTAGTAGAGGAGTACTAGTTATATGTATGTCTAGACTTTGCTGTATTGTTTCTGGTACAGTTTTACGTGGCGTTTTCATAATCATATTAGAAAAGTATGACAGCTGAAGTAAGGTTGGTGGTAAGGTGTAGTGAGACAGTGTTTCACAGCTGAAGGAATGTACATAGTAGATTCTGGAATAGTCTCTTTTGGGTCCAGTATTGGGTGTTTTCAATGAGAAGTGTGATGGTGAGAAAGAGCACGCTTGTTAAACTTGAAGCGAATAGCAAGCGAGGGAGAATTTCAAGCATGCTGAAAAAGAAGGTTAGGATTAAAATTGATCTTGACAAATTGAAGAGGTAGTAGGTCTGAGAAAAGCGCAATGCTTCAGAGGCAAGAGTGTGCAGTATTGCATTTGAACAGAAATATCATGTGTACACGTACAGGGTGATGAACAAATGCAGGGACACGTGAACATGCCAATCTTTGGCTACATAAAAGGCTGCCACAAAGAGAAAGAAACTAATCTTTTTTTTTTCCATGTCTGTGATAGAAGTAGTGGCAGGGTAAGTATGAGGAAAAACTAGATTAAAACAAAAGCAGTCAACCACTGGGTCAGAGAGATCAGTAAGACTGGTGCTTCCAGTATTTGCAGGTCTTCAGAACAGACTAGACAAACATTTGGCAGGAATGAAGTGATACAGTTGATTATGATATGGATGGTACCCGATTTAATAATGGAATTGGATGGTTTAGACATCCTGGCACCACCTACAGCAACCCAGTGGCCTGTGAAATTATTGCCAAATCCCTGAAGCACTGTGAAATTATTGTCAAACCCCGAATATGCAAGCCTTATAAAGCATTGTGTAACGTAGTTTGGAGAAATTGAGAATCTTAATTCAAATTTTTTCTCGCAAAACCTTTCACTTGTAATTCTGCTGTCCCTGACTGTTTTGAAAGTTTATGGTCAGTTTCAAGCCACCTTGCTCCTGCTCCATCCCAAGCTGAGCAAGCCTTTCCTAGGCTTGGTTAACTCTAAAGGTTCGGCCTTTATAATGGAAGTAGTTGAGCAGTCCGCTTGGAGCCTATCTGTAGCATTTTTGTTTGTCGATGAGATCGTTTCTATATTTACCACTAAAGTCCTTTTTGCAGCATGATAACAGTCTGAGAGCGAGGCTTAAGAAAATGTAGTGGATGGCTGAATTGTTAGTGCAAAAGACAGCACTTCTGAACAAAGCGCTATTTTCACATAGAAGTTTCTCACAGTTTCTGAGAAAAGGAACGTTATTTTCTGAAAACATTTGTTTTATACTCAGCTTCAAAGCCTCAGTGTTGCTTTTTTTCAGAATCTGCTGGCATATATTTAATTATATTATAAATTCCCAGTGAGGGGGAGAAAAGACACATTCCTTGGTTTCTTTTTCAAGACGTACAGGTTTTTGACTGTTACAAGTAATTGTCATTTCAGTTTTCCTTTGTTGCTGTTTTTTGTCTGTTTTTGCTTATAATTTAATGGTATGTCCTGGTATTAAATTATATTATTATAATATAAAATATTATATTAAAAGATAACTATGTTGAGTTTCACAAGGGTTTTTTTTTTCCAATTCAATGAAATGTAACAAGTATTGGATACATTCCTGGACATTGCAGGACAGGTGTTTAAGTACAGGTGAACTAAAGCGTCTTAACTATCAGCAGTGAATGGTTAGAATATTTGAAAGATTCAAGAAAGAGAGAATTGGGCATGTTTGTGGTTAAAATGGATGCTAAGAAGAAAAGCTAAGTGTAAACAAAAGCTTTGACATTTGTTTTCATTCACAGTTCTTTCCCACATGTGACTTAACTGGGGAATGTACAATTGAGAAGATCTAGGTATTTTCTGGAAAAAAATAAGATCCATAGGCTGTACGCCGTGGCTCCCGTTTTCTTTCTATTTCTTCTTAATACGTGGTGTGGATGTTGCTTTCTTCACTACTGGTTGTATGTGCAGATTGGACCATGCAGAATTACAAATTTGATCATTGGAAGTTTGTCCTATTATTTTAACAGTAAAATGGAACTTAGCTGAGAATTATTTCTAAAATACGCTCTTGTTAATCATGCTTTAACATTTGATATTTCTATAGCTTTATAGGACAGAAATGAACCGAATGAGAGACGCCTTGAGAGGAGTGGCTCAGGAAAATAGTAGACTGAAGTCATCATTTACCTGTGTGATGGTGGAGAATGATTTCCTAAAAAATCAGGCAAGATTAATTATTTCCTGTTATTAGTAGCTTTAGAAGTTACAGTCAACAATTTTAAACGTTTGAACAAGTTGTTTGCAAAATTGCTGATTTTGTTTCTGTAAGACAAGAATTGTGTGAATGGTTGTAATTACTTTCTGCTTCATTTTCTAGCACGTGAAATTTAGTCTCTCAGATCTTTTCCAGTATTAAAGAAATTAGAGTTAGTCCTCTGACCCTGTAGCAACAGGTGATTTTAGGAAAGACTAACCATATCCTTTGAAGCAAACTGAGATTGGATAGAGAGAAAGTATTTTATAATGGAAGCCACCCTGTGCTGAATTGCTCTGCTGATTCTATTAAATAAAAAGTAGCGTGTGTATGTCTAATTCCATGATTACTCAGTATCTTCAGTTATTTTTGAAAGTGTTAATTAAAGGAATATTTTCTCTGTTCTTAAAGACACGCTGAGACAGTGGTTCACAATAATACAGAGTTAAAGTTTTCTTCTCACTTGACTTAAATCTGACCTAAATGCTGACAGGCAAATTGCTACGTAAACTCTTTTGACCATTGCTCCTTCAGTGAATTGTAGTTCTGATGCTCTTGAGTCTGATGAAAATCATCTGCTTCCTAGTCTCAGTAAAATCTTTGTCCTCCTCTTTTGTGCAAACTGAAGTATTCACAGAGGACTTACATGATGATCGGGATGTTTGTTGTATCCATAGAGTACGTTACTTATATTTAAATGGAGGTTATAGTTTGCCTCGTATTCTTTTCTCACAGAGCATGGTCAGTGACAGTGTCATTCTTGCGAGAAGAAAACTTTCACCCTCTCTATTTCCAAGGCCATTAGACCATTCTTGAAACATGCACTCCATTTTTGTGTCATTTCTTAATGAGAAGTAATCAAATACGTAGTGCCTATATCCCTAAAGAGGTATTGTGCTTATTCTTCCCCTGTAAGCGGAAAGGTTGGGCCGCAAGTCAACAAAGAGCCACGACTATTTTATTTATCCAGGCAGAGGTTGCCTGGAGAGGTTGAGGAGTCCCCGTCCTTGAAGATCTTCACAAGCTGCCTGGACGTGGTCCTGGGCAGCCTGCTCTGGGTGGCCCCGTTTAAACAAGATGGTTGGACCAGATGGTCTCCAGAGGTCCCTTCCCACCTCGGCCATCCCGTGATTTGTTGAGGAAGTGGACAGTGATTTTGTTTCTATCACTGTCCGTGCTGAGAAGAAAAAAATTGAACTTTTAATCATTTAGCAATCACATCAAATGATTTCAATGTGATGGTTAAGTCAAAAAGTGAGTTTTGAATCTACAGCTATTTGAATGGTTTTTGATTCTTTCAGTTAAGAGGCATGTACGAATACAACAAGAAGTTAGAAGATCATGCAAGAAGCATGCAAGCTCAGTTAAATGATTTACAGGTAAGGTTTCTTCTTCCAGGTACCTTCTTCCTTTATAGTTAACAAGTGAAATATAATTCATTGTTACATTTTATTGTAGCAGAAGCATGCATTGGTAATGGCACAGATGTCCAATGATTCAGGAGGAGTGGTGTCCCAACGTAAACGTCGTAACGAGGAAAAACAGACAGCAATATCAAAAAGTGCTAAGGTAAGGATTGTGAATGAGGTGGAATGAGGAGGAATGAAGTGATACAGTTGATTATGATATGGATGGTACCCGATTTAATAATGGAATTGGAAGGTTTAGACATCCTGGCACCACCTACAGCAACCCAGTGGCCTGTGAAATTATTGCCAAATCCCTGAAGCACTGTGAAATTATTGTCAAACCCCGAATATGCAAGCCTTATAAAGCATTGTGTAACGTAGTTTGGAGAAATTGAGAATCTTAATTCAAATTTTTTCTCGCAAAACCTTTCACTTGTAATTCTGCTGTCCCTGACTGTTTTGAAAGTTTATGGTCAGTTTCAAGCCACCTTGCTCCTGCTCCATCCCAAGCTGAGCAAGCCTTTCCTAGGCTTGGTTAACTCTAAAGGTTCGGCCTTTATAATGGAAGTAGTTGAGCAGTCCGCTTGGAGCCTATCTGTAGCATTTTTGTTTGTCGATGAGATCGTTTCTATATTTACCACTAAAGTCCTTTTTGCAGCATGATAACAGTCTGAGAGCGAGGCTTAAGAAAATGTAGTGGATGGCTGAATTGTTAGTGCAAAAGACAGCACTTCTGAACAAAGCGCTATTTTCACATAGAAGTTTCTCACAGTTTCTGAGAAAAGGAACGTTATTTTCTGAAAACATTTGTTTTATACTCAGCTTCAAAGCCTCAGTGTTGTTTTTTTTTCAGAATCTGCTGGCATATATTTAATTATATTACAAATTTCCAGTGAGGGGGAGAAAAGACACATTCCTTGGTTTCTTTTTCAAGACGCACAGGTTTTTGACTGTTACAAGTAATTGTCATTTCAGTTTTCCTTTGTTGCTGTTTTTTGTCTGTTTTTGCTTATAATTTAATGGTATGTCCTGGTATTAAATTATATTATTAAATTATGTTATAAAATATTATATTAAAAGATAACTATGTTGAGTTTCACAAGGTTTTTTTTTTTCCAATTCAATGAAATGTAACAAGTATTGGATACATTCCTGGACATTGCAGGACAGGTGTTTAAGTACAGGTGAACTAAAGCGTCTTAACTATCAGCAGTGAATGGTTAGAATATTTGAAAGATTCAAGAAAGAGAGAATTGGGCATGTTTGTGGTTAAAATGGATGCTAAGAAGAAAAGCTAAGTGTAAACAAAAGCTTTGACATTTGTTTTCATTCACAGTTCTTTCCCACATGTGACTTAACTGAGGAATGTACAATTGAGAAGATCTAGGTATTTTCTGGAAAAAAATAAGATCCATAGGCTGTACGCCGTGGCTCCCATTTTCTTTCTATTTCTTCTTAATACGTGGTGTGGATGTTGCTTTCTTCACTACTGGTTGTATGTGCAGATTGGACCATGCAGAATTACAAATTTGATCTTTGGAAGTTTGTCCTATTATTTTAACAGTAAAATGGAACTTAGCTGAGAATTATTTCTAAAATACACTCTTGTTAATCATGCTTTAACATTTGATATTTCTATAGCTTTATAGGACAGAAATGAACCGAATGAGAGACGCCTTGAGAGGAGTGGCTCAGGAAAATAGTAGACTGAAGTCATCATTTACCTTTGTGATGGTGGAGAATGATTCCCTAAAAAAACAGGCAAGATTAATTATTTCCTGTTATTAGTAGCTTTAGAAGTTACAGTCAACAATTTTAAACGTTTGAACAAGTTGTTTGCAAAATTGCTGATTTTGTTTCTGTAAGACAAGAATTGTGTGAATGGTTGTAATTACTTTCTGCTTCATTTTCTAGCACGTGAAATTTAGTCTCTCAGATCTTTTCCAGTATTAAAGAAATTAGAGTTAGTCCTCTGACCCTGTAGCAACAGGTGATTTTAGGAAAGACTAACCATATCCTCTGAAGCAAACTGAGATTGGATAGAGAGAAAGTATTTTATAATGGAAGCCACCCTGTGCTGAATTGCTCTGCTGATTCTATTAAATAAAAAGTAGCGTGTGTATGTCTAATTCCATGATTACTCAGTATCTTCAGTTATTTTTGAAAGTGTTAATTAAAGGAATATTTTCTCTGTTCTTAAAGACACGCTGAGACAGTGGTTCACAATAATACAGAGTTAAAGTTTTCTTCTCACTTGACTTAAATCTGACCTAAATGCTGACAGGCAAATTGCTACGTAAACTCTTTTGACCATTGCTCCTTCAGTGAATTGCAGTTCTGATGCTCTTGAGTCTGATGAAAATCATCTGCTTCCTAGTCTCAGTAAAATCTTTGTCCTTCTCTTTTGTGCAAACTGAAGTATTCACAGAGGACTTACATGATGATCGGGATGTTTGTTGTATCCATAGAGTACGTTACTTATATTTAAATGGAGGTTATAGTTTGCCTCGTATTCTTTTCTCACAGAACATGGTCAGTAACAGTGTCATTCTTGCGAGAAGAAAACTTTCACCCTCTCTATTTCCAAGGCCATTAGACCATTCTTGAAACATGCACTCCATTTTTTGTGTCATTTCTTTATGAGAAGTAATCAAATACGTAGTGCCTATATCCCTAAAGAGGTATTGTGCTTATTCTTCCCCTGTAAGCGGAAAGGTTGGGCCGCAAGTCAACAAAGAGCCACGACTATTTTATTTATCCAGGCAGAGATTGCCTGGAGAGGTTGAGGAGTCCCCGTCCTTGAAGATCTTCACAAGCTGCCTGGACGTGGTCCTGGGCAGCCTGCTCTGGGTGGCCCCGTTTAAACAAGATGGTTGGACCAGATGGTCTCCAGAGGTCCCTTCCCACCTCGGCCGTCCCGTGATTTGTTGAGGAAGTGGACAGTGATTTTGTTTCTATCACTGTCCATGCTGAGAAGAAAAAAATTGAACTTTTAGCAATCACATCAAATGATTTCAATGTGATGGTTAAGTCAAAAAGTGAGTTTTGAATCTACAGCTATTTGAATGGTTTTTGATTCTTTCAGTTAAGTGACGCGAACGAACAGAACAAGAAGTTAGATGGTGGAGCAAGAAGCATGCAAGCGCAGTTAGATAATTTAAAGGTAAGGTTTCTCCTTACAGGTACCTTCTTCCGTTATAGTTATGCAAGCCTTATAAAGCATTGTGTAATGTTGTTTGGAGAAATTGAGAATCTTAATTCAAATTTTTTCTCGCAAAACCTTTCACTTGTAATTCTGCTGTCCCTGACTGTTTTGAAAGTTTATGGTCAGTTTCAAGTCACCTTGCTCCTGCTCCATCCCAAGCTGAGCAAGCCTTTCCTAGGCTTGGTTAACTCTAAAGGTTCGGCCTTTTCAATGGAAGTAGTTGAGCAGTCCGCTTGGAGCCTATCTGTAGCATTTTTGTTTGTCGATGAGATCGTTTCTATATTTACCACTAAAGTCCTTTTTGCAGCATGATAACAGTCTGAGAGCAAGGCTTAAGAAAATGTAGTGGATGGCTGAATTGTTAGTGCAAAAGACAGCACTTCTGAACAAGGCGCTATTTTCACATAGAAGATTCTCACAGTTTCTGAGAAAAGGAACGTTATTTTCTGAAAACATTTGTTTTATACTCAGCTTCAAAGCCTCAGTGTTGTTTTTTTTTCAGAATCTGCTGGCATATATTTAATTATATTACAAATTTCCAGTGAGGGGGAGAAAAGACACATTCCTTGGTTTCTTTTTCAAGACGCACAGGTTTTTGACTGTTACAAGTAATTGTCATTTCAGTTTTCCTTTGTTGCTGTTTTTTGTCTGTTTTTGCTTATAATTTAATGGTATGTCCTGGTATTAAATTATATTATTAAATTATGTTATAAAATATTATATTAAAAGATAACTATGTTGAGTTTCACAAGGTTTTTTTTTTTTTTCCAATTCAATGAAATGTAACAAGTATTGGATACATTCCTGGACATTGCAGGAAAGGTGTTTAAGTACAGGTGAACTAAAGCGTCTTAACTATCAGCAGTGAATGGTTAGAATATTTGAAAGATTCAAGAAAGAGAGAATTGGGCATGTTTGTGGTTAAAATGGATGCTAAGAAGAAAAGCTAAGTGTAAACAAAAGCTTTGACACTTGTTTTCATTCACAGTTCTTTCCCACATGTGACTTAACTGAGGAATGTACAATTGAGAAGATCTAGGTATTTTCTGGAAAAAAATAAGATCCATAGGCTGTACACCATGGCTCCCGTTTTCTTTCTATTTCTTCTTAATACGTGGTGTGGATGTTGCTTTCTTCACTACTGGTTGTATGTGCAGATTGGACCATGCAGAATTACAAATTTGATCTTTGGAAGTTTGTCCTATTATTTTAACAGTAAAATGGAACTTAGTTGAGAATTATTTCTAAAATACGCTCTTGTTAATCATGCTTTAACATTTGATATTTCTATAGCTATATATGACAGAAATGAACCGAATGAAAGAAACCTTGAGAGGAGTGGCTGAGGAAAATAGTAAACTGAAGTCATCATTTAAGTCTGTGATGGATGAGAATGATTCCCTAAAAAAACAGGCAAGATTAATTATTTCCTGTTATTAGTAGCTTTAGAAGTTACAGTCAACAATTTTAAACGTTTGAACAAGTTGTTTGCAAAATTGCTGATTTTGTTTCTGTAAGACAAGAATTGTGTGAATGGTTGTAATTACTTTCTGCTTCATTTTCTAGCACGTGAAATTTAGTCTCTCAGATCTTTTCCAGTATTAAAGAAATTAGAGTTAGTCCTCTGACCCTGTAGCAACAGGTGATTTTAGGAAAGACTAACCATATCCTTTGAAGCAAACTGAGATTGGATAGAGAGAAAGTATTTTATAATGGAAGCCACCCTGTGCTGAATTGCTCTGCTGATTCTATTAAATAAAAAGTAGTATGTGTATTTCTAATTCCATGATTACTCAGTATCTTCAGTTATTTTTGAAAGTGTTAATTAAAGGAATATTTTCTCTGTTCTTAAGGACACGCTGAGACAGTGGTTCACAATAATACAGAGTTAAAGTTTTCTTCTCACTTGACTTAAATCTGACCTAAATGCTGACAGGCAAATTGCTACGTAAACTCTTTTGACCATTGCTTCTTCAGTGAATTGCAGTTCTGATGCTCTTGAGTCTGATGAAAATCATCTGCTTCCTAGTCTCAGTAAAATCTTTGTCCTTCTCTTTTGTGCAAACTGAAGTATTCACAGAGGACTTGCATGATGATCGGGATGTTTGTTGTATCCATAGAGTACGTTACTTATATTTAAATGGAGGTTATAGTTTGCCTCGTATTCTTTTCTCACAGAGCATGGTCAGTGACAGTGTCATTCTTGCGAGAAGAAAACTTTCACCCTCTTTATTTCCAAGGCCATTAGACCGTTCTTGAAACATGCACTCCATTTTTTGTGTCATTTCTTAATGAGAAGTAATCAAATACGTAGTGCCTATATCCCTAAAGAGGTATTGTGCTTATTCTTCCCCTGTAAGCGGAAAGGTTGGGCCGCAAGTCAACAAAGAGCCACGACTATTTTATTTATCCAGGCAGAGGTTGCCTGGAGAGGTTGAGGAGTCCCCGTCCTTGAAGATCTTCACAAGCTGCCTGGACGTGGTCCTGGGCAGCCTGCTCTGGGTGGCCCTGTTTAAACAAGATGGTTGGACCAGATGGTCTCCAGAGGTCCCTTCCCACCTCGGCCATCCCGTGATTTGTTGAGGAAGTGGACAGTGATTTTGTTTCTATCACTGTCCGTGCTGAGAAGAAAAAAATTGAATTTTTAATCATTTAGCAATCACATCAAATGATTTCAATGTGATGGTTAAGTCAAAAAGTGAGTTTTGAATCTACAGCTATTTGAATGGTTTTTGATTCTTTCAGTTAAGTGACGCGAACGAACAGAACAAGAAGTTAGATGATCGAGCAAGAAGCATGCAAGCTCAGTTAAATGATTTACAGGTAAGGTTTCTTCTTCCAGGTACCTTCTTCCTTTATAGTTAACAAGTGAAATATAATTCATTGTTACGTTTTATTGTAGCAGAAGCATGCATTGGTAATGACACAGAAGTCCAATGATTCGGGAGAAGGGTTGCGCTCACGTAAACGTCGTAAGGAGAAAAATGAGACAGGAGCATCAGAAAGTGATAAGGTAAGGACTGGGCAAGGTGAAAGATCTGTTTGAAAGACTTTAGGCAGTAGAACGTTATGTATCTGCTAGAAATTAGAAAATGCTAGAAATTAGAAAAATAAAATAATTTTTATTGATTTTTTTAGTGAGTTAATTACAGTAGGAATAGGTAGACACTATATTGGGAGACACAGATAGTCAACTGAAAGAATAGAGTATGTTGCTAAAAATGTCTTTTGAATTTTATATTGTGTATGTACATGTTTTTTGCTTATTTAGCTGTTTTCTTCTTCCTCTCATGTTATCTCTCAACTATGAATTAATATTATATTCTGCCTGCACTGTAACTGTTTTCTTCTGCTGTGTCAGAGCAAATCTTAAACTTATTCTGGTTACTGCTACATTACAACACTGTCCTTTATGAATAAAACCAGCTGAAATGTAGTTAGAGAAGTCAGATAACAAATTTTAATTTGATAAGCCAGAGATGATTGTACTGCTGTTATACTTTGGGGAAATGGTCTTTAATGTGGGAAAGAATAAATGCAGTGTTCATATATAGTTCCAAAAGGATCACCTTGTTTTCCTTAAAATACCTTCTTGCATCACTTAATGAAATACTTTCTGTCTCCATGTTATTCCAGTCAGTAGCAAGTCCTCTGCTAGCACTCTGCCAACATTTCCCGACTGGTAATGACTTTCTCCCGCTAGAGGCTAAACTGAAATGAGAAAGAGAGATATTCACGCCATTCTACTTGATCTATATCAGATGCCTTAAAACTGTACTGTCTCTATATAGCCAACATATTTCTCTGTGTACGTAGGTTTTAGCGTACTTTAGTCGCAAGTGATATATGAGCAGCATCAGTAGTTATAATTCTGAGTGAAGAGAAGAACAGTTGTCTGAAGGTAGATACAAGAAGACCTGTGAAGGTTTTAAAGAGCTGTTTGTGCAGCCTGTCTTCAGGAACCTCTGGATACCTTTCACAGAGTTTTTCTGTACAGTTGTAGTAGAGGGACAGAATGACAATGTCATGAAGTCTTTATTCTTCTAACGGTGCTACTTACACAGTTAAAATTTAGCATAAGTAGATTGTATGAAATAAAGCAAAGGAGTGTATCACATGTATCAAAATGAGGATTTCCACATGCACAGATCATTAAGCCATTGAGGGAGGATGCACAAGCCATTGAGGGAGTATGTAGATACAGGAAAAAAAGGGAGAAAGGTGTCAGGGGAGCAGGACCTCAACTTTCAATAGGGAAGGAATGTGTTAAGATAGATGGTTCAAATCCATAAAAGTGATTTTAAAGATGTCTTTAGAAAAAACACAAGTGGCTTTAAAAGTGTCACACAGGTTAGAGAAGTGTTGAAAAGCCAGGAGCAGTTAGTGGTTATCTGTAAAAACTTGTGGAGGTCAAGTGGAGTCAACTAGAAAAATCTGATGCCGTTCTTTTCAAATGGGAAAGAGTTACACAGCCATCAACTTAATGTTGGTTCTCAGCTAAATAAATAAATATATGTCCTGGCAAGCTATGAACAAACCATGCGAAGTGCCATGCCAAAAACACTGCAGTAAATGGCAACGAGCTTGTGTTAATCCTAAATTGTCAAATCAGTGTGATTTCCATTAGGACAAGGTAACAGGCATGGCTAGTAGAGGAGTACTAGTTATATGTATGTCTAGACTTTGCTGTATTGTTTCTGGTACAGTTTTACGTGGCGTTTTCATAATCATATTAGAAAAGTATGACAGCTGAAATAAGGTTGGTGGTAAGGTGTAGTGAGACAGTGTTTCACAGCTGAAGGAATGTACATAGTAGATTCTGGAATAGTCTCTTTTGGGTCCAGTATTGGGTGTTTTCAGTGAGAAGTGTGATGGTGAGAAAGAGCACGCTTGTTAAACTTGAAGCGAATAGCAAGCGAGGGAGAATTTCAAGCATGCTGAAAAAGAAGGTTAGGATTAAAATTGATCTTGACAAATTGAAGAGGTAGTAGGTCTGAGAAAAGCGCAATGCTTCAGAGGCAAGAGTGTGCAGTATTGCATTTGAACAGAAATATCATGTGTACACGTACAGGGTGATGAACAAATGCAGGGACACGTGAACATGCCAATCTTTGGCTACATAAAAGGCTGCCACAAAGAGAAAGAAACTAATCTTTTTTTTTTCCATGTCTGTGATAGAAGTAGTGGCAGGGTAAGTATGAGGAAAAACTAGATTAAAACAAAAGCAGTCAACCACTGGGTCAGAGAGATCAGTAAGACTGGTGCTTCCAGTATTTGCAGGTCTTCAGAACAGACTAGACAAACATTTGGCAGGAATGAAGTGATACAGTTGATTATGATATGGATGGTACCCGATTTAATAATGGAATTGGATGGTTTAGACATCCTGGCACCACCTACAGCAACCCAGTGGCCTGTGAAATTATTGCCAAATCCCTGAAGCACTGTGAAATTATTGTCAAACCCCGAATATGCAAGCCTTATAAAGCATTGTGTAACGTAGTTTGGAGAAATTGAGAATCTTAATTCAAATTTTTTCTCGCAAAACCTTTCACTTGTAATTCTGCTGTCCCTGACTGTTTTGAAAGTTTATGGTCAGTTTCAAGCCACCTTGCTCCTGCTCCATCCCAAGCTGAGCAAGCCTTTCCTAGGCTTGGTTAACTCTAAAGGTTCGGCCTTTTCAATGGAAGTAGTTGAGCACTCCGCTTGGAGCCTATCTGTAGCATTTTTGTTTGTCGATGAGATCGTTTCTATATTTACCACTAAAGTCCTTTTTGCAGCATGATAACAGTCTGAGAGCGAGGCTTAAGAAAATGTAGTGGATGGCTGAATTGTTAGTGCAAAAGACAGCACTTCTGAACAAAGCGCTATTTTCACATAGAAGTTTCTCACAGTTTCTGAGAAAAGGAACGTTATTTTCTGAAAACATTTGTTTTATACTCAGCTTCAAAGCCTCAGTGTTGTGTTTTTTTTTCAGAATCTGCTGGCATATATTTAATTATATTACAAATTTCCAGTGAGGGGGAGAAAAGACACATTCCTTGGTTTCTTTTTCAAGACGTACAGGTTTTTGACTGTTACAAGTAATTGTCATTTCAGTTTTCCTTTGTTGCTGTTTTTTTGTCTGTTTTTGCTTATAATTTAATGGTATGTCCTGGTATTAAATTATATTATTATAATATAAAATATTATATTAAAAGATAACTATGTTGAGTTTCACAAGGGTTTTTTTTTTCCAATTCAATGAAATGTAACAAGTATTGGATACATTCCTGGACATTGCAGGACAGGTGTTTAAGTACAGGTGAACTAAAGCGTCTTAACTATCAGCAGTGAATGGTTAGAATATTTGAAAGATTCAAGAAAGAGAGAATTGGGCATGTTTGTGGTTAAAATGGATGCTAAGAAGAAAAGCTAAGTGTAAACAAAAGCTTTGACATTTGTTTTCATTCACAGTTCTTTCCCACATGTGACTTAACTGAGGAATGTACAATTGAGAAGATCTAGGTATTTTCTGGAAAAAAATAAGATCCATAGGCTGTACGCCGTGGCTCCCATTTTCTTTCTATTTCTTCTTACTACGTGGTGTGGATGTTGCTTTCTTCACTACTGGTTGTATGTGCAGATTGGACCATGCAGAATTACAAATTTGATCTTTGGAAGTTTGTCCTATTATTTTAACAGTAAAATGGAACTTAGTTGAGAATTATTTCTAAAATACGCTCTTGTTAATCATGCTTTAACATTTGATATTTCTAAAATACGCTCTTGTTAATCATGCTTTAACATTTGATATTTCTATAGCAACCTGATACCGAAATGAACCGAATGAAAGAAACCTTGAGAGGAGTGGCTGAGGAAAATAGTAAACTGAAGTCATCATTTAAGTCTGTGATGGATGAGAATGATTCCCTAAAAAAACAGGCAAGATTAATTATTTCCTGTTATTAGTAGCTTTAGAAGTTACAGTCAACAATTTTAAACGTTTGAACAAGTTGTTTGCAAAATTGCTGATTTTGTTTCTGTAAGACAAGAATTGTGTGAATGGTTGTAATTACTTTCTGCTTCATTTTCTAGCACGTGAAATTTAGTCTCTCAGATCTTTTCCAGTATTAAAGAAATTAGAGTTAGTCCTCTGACCCTGTAGCAACAGGTGATTTTAGGAAAGACTAACCATATCCTTTGAAGCAAACTGAGATTGGATAGAGAGAAAGTATTTTATAATGGAAGCCACCCTGTGCTGAATTGCTCTGCTGATTCTATTAAATAAAAAGTAGTATGTGTATTTCTAATTCCATGATTACTCAGTATCTTCAGTTATTTTTGAAAGTGTTAATTAAAGGAATATTTTCTCTGTTCTTAAGGACACGCTGAGACAGTGGTTCACAATAATACAGAGTTAAAGTTTTCTTCTCACTTGACTTAAATCTGACCTAAATGCTGACAGGCAAATTGCTACGTAAACTCTTTTGACCATTGCTCCTTCAGTGAATTGCAGTTCTGATGCTCTTGAGTCTGATGAAAATCATCTGCTTCCTAGTCTCAGTAAAATCTTTGTCCTCCTCTTTTGTGCAAACTGAAGTATTCACAGAGGACTTACATGATGATCGGGATGTTTGTTGTATCCATAGAGTACGTTACTTATATTTAAATGGAGGTTATAGTTTGCCTCGTATTCTTTTCTCACAGAGCATGGTCAGTGACAGTGTCATTCTTGCGAGAAGAAAACTTTCACCCTCTCTCTTTCCAAGGCCATTAGACCATTCTTGAAACATGCACTCCGTTTTTTGTGTCATTTCTTTATGAGAAGTAATCAAATACGTAGTGCCTATATCCCTAAAGAGGTATTGTGCTTATTCTTCCCCTGTAAGCGGAAAGGTTGGGCCGCAAGTCAACAAAGAGCCACGACTATTTTATTTATCCAGGCAGAGGTTGCCTGGAGAGGTTGAGGAGTCCCCGTCCTTGAAGATCTTCACAAGCTGCTTGGACGTGGTCCTGGGCAGCCTGCTCTGGGTGGCCCTGTTTAAACAAGATGGTTGGACCAGATGGTCTCCAGAGGTCCCTTCCCACCTCGGCCATCCCGTGATTTGTTGAGGAAGTGGACAGTGATTTTGTTTCTATCACTGTCCATGCTGAGAAGAAAAAAATTGAACTTTTAGCAATCACATCAAATGATTTCAATGTGATGGTTAAGTCAAAAAGTGAGTTTTGAATCTACAGCTATTTGAATGGTTTTTGATTCTTTCAGTTAAGTGACGCGAACGAACAGAACAAGAAGTTAGATAATCGAGCAAGAAGCATGCAAGCTCAGTTAAATGATTTACAGGTAAGGTTTCTTCTTCCAGGTACCTTCTTCCTTTATAGTTAACAAGTGAAATATAATTGTTACATTTTATTGTAGCAGAAGCATGCATTGGTAATGGCACAGAAGTCCAATGATTCAGGAGGAGTGGTGTGCCAACCTAAACCTGTTAAGGAGGAAAATGAGACAGGAGCATCAGAAAGTGATAAGGTAAGGACTGGGCAAGGTGAAAGATCTGTGTGAAAGACTTTAGGCAGTAGAACGTTATGTATCTGCTAGAAATTAGAAAATGCTAGAAATTAGAAAAATAAAATAATTTTTATTGATTTTTTTTTAGTGAGTTAATTACAGTAGGAATAGGTAGACACTATATTGGGAGAAACAGTCAACTGAAAGAATAAAGTATGTTGCTAAAAATGTCTTTTGAATTTTATATTGTGTATGTATATGTTTTTTGCTTATTTAGCTGTTTTCTTCTTCCTCTCATGTTATCTCTCAACTATGAATTAAAATTATATTCTGCCTGCACTGTAACTGTTTTCTTCCGCTGTGTCAGAGCAAATCTTAAACTTATTCTGGTTACTGCTACAGTACAACACTGTCCTTTATGAATAAAACCAGCTGAAATGTAGTTAGAGAAGTCAGATAACAAATTTTAATTTTATAAGCCAGAGATGATTGTACTGCTGTTATACTTTGGGGAAATGGTCTTTAATGTGGGAAAGGATAAATGCAGTGTTCATATATAGTTCCAAAAGGATCACCTTGTTTTCCTTAAAATACCTTCTTGCATCACTTAATGAAATACTTTCTGTCTCCATGTTATTCCAGTCAGTAGCAAGTCCTCTGCTAGTACTCTGCCAACATTTCCCGACTGGTAATGACTTTCTCCCGCTAGAGGCTAAACTGAAATGAGAAAGAGAGATATTCACGCCATTCTACTTGATCTATATCAGATGCCTTAAAACTGTACTGTCTCTATATAGCCAACATATTTCTCTGTGTACGTAGGTTTTAGCGTACTTTAGTCGCAAGTGATATATGAGCAGCATCAGTAGTTATAATTCTGAGTGAAGAGAAGAACAGTTGTCTGAAGGTAGATACAAGAAGACCTGTGAAGGTTTTAAAGAGCTGTTTGTGCAGCCTGTCTTCAGGAACCTCTGGATACCTTTCACAGAGTTTTTCTGTACAGTTGTAGTAGAGGGACAGAATGACAATGTCATGAAGTCTTTATTCTTCTAACGGTGCTACTTACACAGTTAAAATTTAGCATAAGTAGATTGTATGAAATAAAGCAAAGGAGTGTATCACATGTATCAAAATGAGGATTTCCACATGCACAGATCATTAAAGATTTGCTTTTTCCTTTTTAAAGCATTTCGTTAGAATTATAAAATAGATTGATTTTGTATGTGAAAATCTCTTCCCAATTCTTCCCAAGCCTTTCATAAACATTTGTCTAAGCACATAATAAAGCATTTGCGTATTACTAATGTACTCATATATTTTAGTCTATTGGTGTTGTGGTTTAGAAAATCATAAACTTGAAAGCTGAAATAACTGATGTTGTGGATGTATTACAGGTACTACTGAATTCAAAAGTTTACGACCTCTTAACTATTCTTATGGACTGGATCTCAAACGAACACCTTAGCAAAATAGAAATACAAGGAGAGAGAGAGGGCAATGATAAACCTCAGTGTGCTAAAGAAAACTGCACTCCAGAAAATTGTATGAAGGTAAAGGCATTTGAATTTGTTGAGGCTAAAATGTTAAGATTCTTTTTATTATTTTTGAGAGTGTAACAGGTCAGCCTGTTTTATACGCGCTTTGAATACATTAATTAAAAGAAAATGACAGTCCATCAGTATTAATTCCAACAGTGAGATATAAGAGATAATTTGTCATTCGTGGAACATACAGATCATTTTTAAGGAAATGTGTACTGTTCAGTCTGAACTTTAGATTCCACCTGTCTTTCTCTTTTAAGTCATTTTTATCAGCTGATAATTTGTCTTGTGTTTTATCTGTAATACTGTATGTAATTCCTTTTTTCTAAGGAGATATACACATCTAATTTAAAGTATTTTAGTGCTGATATTAGGTATTAAAAGTTCAATTTATGTCTTATAAAAGATGATACCATGCAATTCTTTTAACACCGTCTTTCTTGGGATACCAAGGCTTGGAAATCAGTGAGGTGTTCAGGAAATCTGCTTTTACAGTGTTTTTTTCATTATATTTAAAATTTGTAGCCATTGGTATTAGACTTCAGAGTCTGAGCTCACACAATGTCTTTCCACTTTTTGTGTAAACCTGTGTAAAATGTAAATTCAGTATATGTATATAATTCTGTTACCTGTACCAGGTCTGCACAGTGAGTATTTGCACATGTAGTCTGTTAAACTCTGGGAATAAGTTTATTTTACTTTAGTGTTGTTTTGTTTTGTTTTTCTTTGTTTGCTTTTTACTTGTGGTTAGCTTATACTGTAAGTTCATATACTGCATATAACTTTGCCATTCTGTATTTTTACAGCTTTTGCATGTGGTCACTGGACAGCTCCAGTGGATGCCATTTGTGGATCCTAAACTATATATGCCTGTCATTCAATTTATCTACTGGTCTCTAAGGCAGATAAACACTGGTAATAAGGTAAGTTCCCGAGTGATATTTTGTATTATAAATGAGTATGAAAAGTAGATGTTTTCAGGGATTATATATAAAAGAAACTTTGCTCTCTTTGCAAAGCATAAATTCCTACCACAGATACATAGCAAATGAAAAAATAATTCTCATCAAATTAACTTTCTCACATTCATTGTTATATTTTGCACCATGTATGTAAACATATTTTTACATACATATGTGATCTTTGTTGCAGCAGTGTCTAGCATCTCAGGAATGATATTTTACCTATGTGCTTCCAAAACTTGTGAACTAGGAAAAGAAATATATTTTTGTTCACTTTATGCATGAGATTTGTTGAAATTGATGGCAATGTGTGGCAAAGTAGCAAAGGAATTTTGATTTCTTTGTTCTCTACTCAGTGTCTAACTGAATAGAACTGTAAGCTGGTGGTTCTAGTGCTAATAAGAAAATATTCTAAATGAGCATGTTATTAAGTTTGATTCCGAAGTAATATTTCTGTACAGTTTGTTGAAAAGTCCAATACGTCTTACCTGTACGGTATTCTTAAGGTTCATGTTTAGACCTTAATTCTGTAAATGCTTTTGTAGGATCTAGCTTCAGGCATCTTCAGAAAAGAGTATAGTGTAGTAGGCAGCGTTGATTAAAGCTGAGTTTGAACTGACTTTATTCTGGAACCAGAGGCAAATTAAATAATGTCAGCATATCAGGGGTCCTGACTACCTTGTCTTTTTGTGAAGTGTGTGTTGACAAGGCCCTGTGCTAATGTTGTTCAACTGCTTATGGAACGCAAAGTAGTACAGATTATATTGCAATACATGGTCAAGGCATTTGCTATTTAATATTTAATCCTTAGGGGAACATACATATCTATACATAGTAGACAGGATTTTCTTGTATTTTAATGTTTACACTAAATGTGCACGTTGTTTGAAACAGCATGCAAGCATGACATCAACAATGGAGAGACTTGGAGAAGTTATTTTCAAAGGCATAGAACATCAGGGAAACCTGCAAACATGGTCTGAAAAGTCTACACAGAGTACACCAAAAACTGTACTTTTCTTTACAAGCTCCTTTATGCCTTTGAGGTTTCTGTCAACTTTAATTTTGCTTGAAACAGCGAAGTTTCAGCGAGGTAAGTTCTGGTTTTTATGATGTCTTTTTTTATCATCTTTTTATTTTTATCCTTTTTTTTAAAAAATCTTATTTCCAGGAATGTGCCTGGATGAAAAACAAATTTACAAAATGCAGCAGTTCAATGATACTGTAGCATCTGTAATGCTTTATTAGTGAAGGATGTTTTATTTGAATTTTACCACCTGATAAAGCATAATATAGGGAAGGAAGTATGAACCTTGCTATTATTCATGTCATAATTTGTGTGGTCATTTTAATATGTGTTATTGTTGTCAGTGAGATCAACGTTTTTTGTGACGAAGGGGAAAAGAGATGTTGGTAATTCTCTCAAGCAATCACTCTAGCAGTGATTTGTTTGTCAAGATCTTCACTGCATATAATGGTACAGCTAATTGCTCTTCAGTAAACTGAAATCAGTAGCAAATTTCAGAGAGTTCTAGAATTTCATTGCTTTGTCCAAGTTTGATGTAAAGCTCATAGTCTGTCTAGCTCTTACCTCTCTGCTGTCTCCCCTCCTCTCCTACCAAGTCTGTCACTGCAAGTGGCTACCCATAAACATTATCAACATTGAAAAACATTGAAAAATGCTACTATATGCTGATGCAGTATAGTAATGTATTTTGTTAACAGGCAAAGCAAACAAGGTCATACTTGTCTGGAGATATCACAGTTCTTAGTGACTTTTGCTTCAGTTCATGACAGTTACTCCACTTGTGCAATCTCCAGGATGCCGTAGCATCTCTTCTCAGCAGGAGTTTCTTTAAAAACAAACAGAGCCTGAAAAGACAAAAAATTTTCGTTGAAGTGATGACAAAAATACTGACCTGTGCAGTATTTATACTGGTAGTGCTTAGAATAAACAGGATTTAAACATTCTGGAAGACCATCCTGACACCATTAATAAGCAAGTACAGTATTTCAGCTGTTGGAGGGAAGAATCGGTATATTTTCAATTTCAGTATCATATAGTTTCAGTCAGTATATTTTGGTGAAGCACGATGATTACCCTGAAATTGAAACTCACATTTCTAGAAATGGTTGATAAAAATGATGAAAATGAATTACAATACAAAAAAAAGTACTTATTGCAGAGATTAACTGTAAGCAGATGAAAGCTGTTGATCAGAATGAATCAGTTTAGCTTCTCATGGTTGGTTTTTACTGCAAGCTTATAGAACGTGGAAAAAAAATCTATTAAATGTATGTTGAAACTTACTGTGTATGAATTTTCATCACTGACCACGTGTCTAATGATCTAGTGATGATAAAGCAGCATGTTCAGTTTAAATATATATCCTGTTTCCTTCAAGATGCTAATATCCAGCAGATGGCACTGCAATTAAACTTTTGCTGTGTGATAAATTTTTGCCTTACTCCTAATTTTCTGTGCTCCGGATGATCAATGCTATTCCAAGATATTGAGGAAGATTTGACATCATGAAATTAAGAAAATTGAATTGATTCACTTAATCTAAATTCTCTGAATAATTTAGTGCTCTCCAAAATGGATGCGTATATAACATAGATGCACTGAAACTTAAACTACAGCCTTTTATGGAAAGGAATGCGAATAGTTGCTGTCATGAAAGTAATTGCACTTATTCAGATGAATTAGCCTTTTACTCCTTTATTAGAGGCTTCCCAGATGTTGAAACCAATATAGTCCCAAACTATGCAGCTTGTGATTTCCTTTTCTCTCTTAAGGAAGATATTAGAAAGGTTTTATGTTTGTAAATATATTTTGCTCAATTTGTGAGTTGTAGCATGTCTTTTTTTCCACTCACAACAATTTTTTTAAGGAATAAAAATAGGCAGAGTATGCCTTTAAATAAATAAATAAAATTAATATTTTCAGCCATCTAACTTTTTTTTATTAGTATATATTTGCAACAGTAACTCTTAGGATAAATATTCACATGTTTGTGATCATCTAATGGAACTGTGATTATAGAATTTTTATTCCCTGTTTTCTGTTATCTTTCAGTGAATTACCTGACTCATGCATTTCGTTCCCTTTGCGTGGACTTGAGAACAGATGAAGGAAAGATGTTATTTTTGCAATACCAATGTGTGCCTGTCGTACTAAGCCACTTAACTATATCCAGAAAATGTCTCCTTTCTTGTGCTCTTGATGCATTAACTGAGATGGCCAGGAGCTCTGATAAAAGTGAGTAATTGAAAAAAAAAAAAAAAAAAGTTATGATGAAAATAGGTGAGATAAGTATAAATACCAAGTAAAAAATAACGTGATGCTTCTCTATAAATAACCTAATCTAGCATTAGCATTTATTTGTGTCATTTAAATTCATTAGAGATATAAAGTATGTTTCTGAATTGTCTGTCTCTTCTCGCTGTCAGCATCCATGCTTTACATATTGTCCTGGTTGCTTTCTTACTGGTGTGATTTTTTTGTTATTATATTTAGTTTAGCTTTTCTGTTTATTGCACTGGTTTACCTTGCTGATGTTTTGCCAATGAGTATTTTTCTTTTGAAGTAAGACTGTGCCAGGGCAGCCATTTCATGAAATCCTGTTAGCAGGTGGAGATAAAAAAAAAAAAAAAAAGTTTATCTCCCCCCCTCCCCCCCCATGAACAGCTCTCCCCTAGCCATTTTTCACTTTCAAATAATTGGAAATGGCACATCTGTAAGAGATGGTTATGTTTCGCTGAATTGTTCTGTAGTGTGGTCCTATAAAAGGGTTAATAATCTCATTATTCACAGTGCTTTTCCAGGTGATACAGGCAAAGAATCAGTTGATAACAGTCTGGATGAACACAAAACTAGTGAGCCATTCCAGTGTCGTGTGGAATAATCCTTGTTACTTTTCTTAGAATAAAAATCATTCACTGTTTTTTTAGAACAGAAAAGGGGAGGAGAAGGGACTGCTGCTATTTGTGAAATACATATTGTTGGCTTGGGGTATTTTGTTACCATGTACTATAGCGGTGAAAATAGAAAGCGTGTTTAACTTGGGATGGAAAAACATTGAGTTAGAAGCCATTTTGTAGTGAGATAAGTGGCAGAAAGATTTACCTGATGTTGTTTTCTTCCTTTCAGACCGTGTGGTTAGTTTAGTTTTTTTTACACCAAAGTATTTCTAATCATCGTAATTTTGATTGGTAAAGTAACTGGGAGAGAAAAACCTAAGCAGGGTTGATGGTATCTGACATGACTTTGAAGAAAAATTCCACTAACAGTACATGTTCTGTTACCTAGCAGTAGTCATTTTGATATGCTAGATGCCTAGATTTAGAAGAATAATGGAGATAAATTGTGAGAAGTTCACATTTTGCCATGTTGCTTCTCAGAGAAGATATATATGCAAAACCAGGGAAGGAGGACTAATGCTTAATTGGATTAACATATGATTGAGAATTTATTTTTCAGCAACTGGATATAAAGCCTTATGCAGAGCCTTTCTCTTTGGTATAAGGAATTGCCTATATACATGCTATAGTCAGATTCTGTTCTTTTCCAATATATAGTTAATGTTTTCCAAGAAATTGTTAATGATGACAAGTAGTATTGTTGACAGGTAATCATAATTTCATACCTTTGTATGTTTCTTATGAACAAGTTATTAAAAGCAAACTGGAAGGTGGCTGTGAATATTCAGAGGTCTCTCTGTGTTAGACTAAAACAGGACTTTATGCACAATTTTAAAACTTTATTGTTATGCAGCCTTAAATATGAAGTCATAAGTAGCTGATCTTGTACTAAAATATGGAAACGTGTTACCCAACGAAACAGCCTCTGACCAACAGGAGTCGAAGTCTATATTTTTTCTCTATGATATGCAATCCCTAAGCATTCTTTCGATTTGCTGGAATAATCTTCTGAGTCTATATGATTATTCCAGTATTTTTGTTTAAACATATTACCGTTACAGCTTACGTGATTAGAAACTGAGTAAGAAAAAAAAAGCACTGATTTTTTTCAGATGTTCTTTTTCATAACTTAATTTTTTAATTTATTTTTTTGTGAAGTATTTTTATGGATTCAAATTTTAATTGTCCAGGCTGCAAGATGAGTCAGATGTGAAATACCAAATGCTTTGCACTGCCTCTTCCTGTAACTGCATGTACCTGTTGTTACAGTAAGCAATATATGCTAATGGTTCTATACATTTCAGACCTATCTGAAGCCCTCTTGTAGGTTTTTTCCTGAAAAAAAAAAAAAAAATTCTCGTCCTCATATTCCAGACATAAGGCCTAGACTCCCTCATATATTGAGGGAAATTACTTAAGCTGCATGAGAAGAAAGCACCTATTGGCCTAAGATGGACATTTCTGTGCTTTGATAGAAATTATAATAAGAGATTCTGCAGTATTGCTTAAGCCCATTGACCGACTTGGTTTCAGTACTCATTTTTTCAGATTTTAGAGCAGTATCATTCCTTTTGGCTTCGTAGTATTTCTGATCCAGTGGGTGTCCAAGTTTCCCTTGCTAGTTCACACGTCAACAATGCTAATAAGGCATCCAGTTACTGAAAACATAACGTCAAATGTAACAGTTGAGGTATTGGTATCATCTGTTTCCTGTCAATATGCAGTATCTTAATGGCAAATTAGAATTAATAATCTTATTTGCTCTTCATCTTTACTGGCACACAGCTTTTTATGTACCCCATCCCCATTTTGGTTCAGGTGTTTCACATCCAGAATCCTGTCAGGGGAGAGTCCCGACACCATTGTTTCAATTGGAAATGGTGGAGGTCTGAAAGATAACATTGTTTGGTACTTTCTTTCTCTTTCTGTCAGTTTGTTATTGTATGTTCTTTGGTACTTTCCAGCTCAGGTTACGTGTTCATATGCAATATCTTCTACTTTTCTGATTGTTACTTTCTTCTGCTAGTTCTTTTTTACAAGGAAGAGAGGAATCAGCAGGCAGAGGTGGAGGAATAATTAATTCTTGAGTGATCTTTAAGCTATGAACCTGCCCGAAGATGGGTGTGATAACAAAACCTGATCTGATAACATTGTCACAGAAAGTAGATTTAATGCTTTGATAAACTTTGAATGCACCTCAAACACTGTTCAGTTGAACAAAACCAAATTTTAATACTTTTTTTCTTAATTTGACTCATAGAACAATTGTACTTATTAGCCAATGTTTCTCTGTAACATTCGAGGAAAATTGAGACCAATGCTATAGCTGAAGTAATTTTATAAAGAAGGTTATTTTCCTTGGGGCTTTTTTTGGAAGTAGGTGGTATAATTTGTGCAGTTTGAATAACACCTGTGTATTGTAAGAGTTCAGACTTTATTTATATGACATGATGTTCCAGAATCATATGAGTTGCATCTCAGGTTAGGTTTAATTATGTTAAGACTTTATTTGAGTTTGTCATCTTGTTTGAAATATTGTGCTTAGTTCTGAGCTGGTTATTGCAGGAGTGGAACAGAGGAAATAAGGCAGGCAAGGACAGAAGAATTGTTGGAACAAAGCTCTTTTAGGTTTCCACCTGGAAGAGAGAGTTGTGATTCCTTTAGTGATTCTAGTAGGTCGTTAGGCTTTTCCTGGTTTACTAAACAAAGTAACCCCGAATAGCGTATAGCTGCGATTTACAGGCTATCTAGGTTATTTGTGGAATGGTGTTTTTCTCTCTAAGGCCTCATTAGAATCACTCTTCAACGGTCAGACCATATTGGTTGCTGTTTAAAACTAGACCGTTTAAAACTAGAAGTTCACTTTTCAAAGCCAGATGGTTTGCTTTCTTTTTAGCCAACTCCTTACACACCTTCCAGTTCTTTTTCTAATCCCCATTTTCTCCAATACAATGATATTGCATGTAATGCTGCATAAACCTATAGCACACTTCTGTCTTTAGTTTCTGAAAATGTCTTGGGAGTTTTATTGAAGGGCATGAATATGTTCAGATTGGTTTGGTTTTTTTTGTACATGTCCTACATACATGTATTACATTGGCTGTTCCCTCTTCACAAAGTGCCACTTCCCAACTTGTTAGCAACAACTGTCTAACTTTCCTTGTCATAAAATCCAGCTAACGTTTCTTTCAGATTCCTGAGGTCTGCTGTGGTGTCCCTGCCTAAAGGGCTCTTTTGGAATTACAGGTTTGGGGCTTGTCCTTCCTTGTCCTTTCCATCAAGATAGATTTCCTGCAAACCAGCAAACTAGCCAAGGTGTGCACCCAAAAGACTAAAATGCCTTTATCTTCTGTCCCATCTTTCTTGTGCGGGCCTTACTAGTTATTTTTTGATATTTTTACTTCTGTGGCTGGCAGACCTTCTGCTTTTATGGGGGGGTGAGGGGTTGTTAGACCTTGTTAAAAAAGAACAACTTTTCATACAATCTGTCTTGTTATAAAGGTAGTTCCTGGCCTCCAAGGTGTAGGTTTTTGTTCTGGTCTTTTCTGTTCCTTGTAAACTTCTGTTCAGTCCAACTGACTTCTGTGACATAAGGAATCCTGTTCTATTTTTAACCTTTTTTATTGCTTTTTTTTTTGTGTGTGTGTGATTGTCATTTGAGAATGGCGCTGGTCTCCCGTACATCCCGTGTCACAGCTGCGTGAAGGTCTTGCACATCTAGGAAGCTGAAGAGCAATTCATACCATCCTGAGGTCAACGCGTATTGGGTGATGGGCTGAAGCTGTCCTTGGGGTCTCTTAACTCGGGGTCACCCACGAAGGCATCCACACTCGAGGGGCCTTGCGCTGACTGTTATCTTGCCTGCCCTCTGTTGTGCCATAACCACTGGCTCTTACCAGGCCCAGCTGTTGATGACAAGAGAATGAGTTAAACTCAGCAAATGGTTCCAATCTTGCAGGTGACTGTGTTAGAGACAACAGCTCATTAGGAAGCTGTTCAGTGTTGTTACTGTTTCTTTCAAGTGTTTTCTGTTTCTGTGGTCCTTATGTAACTTTTCCATGAGCTAACTTTCCATCACTCGGTTGGGTTGGTCCAGTCTCCTGGCAGATCCACATGCAATTAGAAATGAAGCAAAACTGTAATGGTTAATTTGTGAAAACATGAACTTCAAGCTGGTGTTCCTGACAGTCTTCATTTTCTGAGGTGACAGAGCTTTAGCTATAAAACAGAATTTTCTGAATAACTATAGCTGGTGAGATTTGATGCTGTGAGTGACTGATTACTTTGAGGGTAAATTTCAGATGAATTCTGTCAACAGTGATAAATTGGTCATTGTTCATTGCAGTCTACCAATCAAGTTAAGTTAATGTAGCTACAAAATGCTGCATTTTTTTATGGTTACAATGGGAGGCTTTTGCAGATTATTTAAAATTGTGTCAAATCCTGACAGGATAGATTCCAATTTAGTTTTTCTACAGTAGTTAATAAAAACAAAATCTGTGCAGAGATGAAACAAAAATATTTAAAAATATACAGTTTTTATTCTTCCAGTTCATCAGATAGACAGGCATTTAAATTATATGCTTACTTTGTACATTTTTGATGATTTAAAATATATTCTGCAAAAGCTTATTTGAAATGAATATATAAACGATGTATGAAAAATCTCTTTAAATGCATGTCTTTATCAGTTTGCTTTCACGTAATTGAACTTTGTGAGACTTGAGATATTATTTCCACCTTGGCTCTTCTGTTTTATAGTAAAAATCCCTCAGCATATTTTTTATATTGTTTTATAAACCTCACAGTTAAAACATTCTTACAGTGTATCTGTGTGTATATGTGTGTATATATATATTAATAAAGTATTTTTAAGATACCTTAAGACCAGAATTTTTAATAATAAAATAATACAGTATTTTTAAGACCAGTAAGAACAAGCCAGCAAAAAAATGCCCAGGTAAGCTGAATATGGTATTTGTTTACACCTACAAAAAGGAATTTAAGGCATTTTGTGGATATTTATAGGAATAAATTGTAGGACCTCCTTCTACAGTAAAAGTAGAATAATATTACAATAACTATTAATTTAATGGCATATTCTAAGTAACTTATCCTGGGGCATACCAAGTGTGTTTATACACTAAGGGCAGAGCGCAGTGAATAGTGACTTTTGTTGGATTCCTAACAAATTTGTTCAGTTCTGTTACCTATTAAATCATTACTTATGTTCTTTATGGTGTTGCTATAAATCAGTCTGTACTATTAGAATCAAGAGTGAAACAACACAAGGGAACAGATTTTACTTTATTCTAAATTGACTGAGTTTTGGAGAGCAGGATAAATGGAAAAGATTATACAATATGGCCATGTTAAAAAATTATCCAGCATTTTACAGGAATTGTTTCGATATTCAGGTGTTCTTATCCAACTCTGACCTCTCAATTACTATTCTGCCTGTCTTGAAACAGCACAGTGACAGTATTTTGATAATGAAAGGCTGTCTAGTATCACATCAGTGTCTACAGGTACTATTTCTGTACATCATTTTGCAGCAGCTTAAAATATTTCCTTTTGAGTCTTTTTAGCATAGCTTAGTGTTCTCCTCATGTAATCATAAGAAAAGGATCATGATCAACTAACATTGAATAAACATGTTGAAGATAAGATTTTTTAATTTGAGTTTAAAATTGTTCAGTGTCCTATTTTCCTTTGTTTTTAGGGGAATAGGCCTTGTTTTAATACCACAAGTGCTGGTGACATCAGAACTCTTAGGAACTTGGGTGGTTTTTAGTTCTTAGTTTTACCTGATTTTTGCGTCACATGCCTGGAATATACCCAGTTATTACATTGTTCTCATGGTTGCACAACATGAGGCATATAAAGCCCTCAAAAGCTATAAATCAATGATTTATTTTTCCCTGCACCAAGTTCTGTGATGAAACTTTTTAATTATTTTCTTTTACAGATTGCTTACAGCTTTTCCTGGAATACTGCAGTACTGAATCCGTTTTCCGTGCTTGTTCTGAATTGCTTCAGAATCCCGGACTAGACATGTGCTTTTTGAAAAAGATTTGTTTTATGCTACGGAAACTCTCCGAAATAAAGTAATCCTTTATTACTGTTTTTCTGTTAATTACCATTAGATCACTGAACTTGGGGACATTTCTCTTTTTTTAAAAAGCTCATCTCTGTTTTGACGTTCATTTGCTCCAATACAAATAATACTGGACTTTCATTGTTAGCAATTATGTTTAAAATGTTTGTCACAGATATGTAAGATGAGTCTCTCAATTTGCCTATAAATCTGTGTAGTTCAGAATATGAACTAAAAAATAACTAGCCTAAAGAACATATATTCCTTATTTATTTAGATGACAAGAATGCTTAGAAGAAAACCCTTCTTTTCTTCCCCCCGACCTTCAGTTTTACCGAGTTACTTGGTAAAAATGTCCTCTGAAAATTGTTTTGTATGTGACTTAAATTTAAGTTTTGTCAATTTTCATCTCTATCAAAAAAAAACAGAGTTTAAGGTCTTGAGCCATATAAGACTTTGGGGGAATGTTAACCTTTACAAAATAGGTTTCCGTTGCTTGTTGGTTACTAATTTATTGTAACAAAGATCTTCAACATGTCAGTGGTAGAATGCTGCTGAGTTCCATTGATGTGCATTATTTAATGGGATTGTTTCATTTACAAAAGCAGGTATTTACACTAAACCGTAGCTTACATTAGAGTTAGTTATTTGCAAAACTGAGGGTTTAGTTTGATTTTTCTTAGGAACAAAATTGAACTCGGGGGGAAAAAAAGTTTTCCTGTAAAATACTCTAATTTAAATCATATTTTTCATTGGAAATAAACTAAAAGTGTACTCAGAAATCCAGATTTTTAAATTTTTTAATTAAAAGACAACCTCACAGGTAGTGCCATGAATCTTAAAAAATGAACTTTGATATATTCTTTAAAGTAAATTTTTTACCCTTGGTTTTGTAGTAGTTCATTACTATATTTGCCTTGATGTTATTGTGGATTTTCTGTACGTGTCCTGTTTCTGAAATCTTGCTTCTAATTGGGGAAACCTTTTTACAGGTTTTCCTTGATCTTCCACTGTACTACATGTAAATACCATTTAGTCAAGAGAAAGCATAGTTCTTGATGATTTTTGTCAAGATTTTTCTTACAATGCATTGATAATTTTCTGCTTAGAGACAGAGTTATGTGAAGCTCCCAATATAATTTTTTTTTAACTGATAGATAATAGATCTGTAAAATCTTTACTGTTAAGTTGAAACTTGTCAATTATCTTATGTCAATTATTCTATGTTAAATCTTTTGCAGAAGCAATAAGAAGATGTTTGAATCGTTTGCGCTTCCCGAAGTGATCAAAGAACTTCTCAGGACAACACATCCTGATCACCATCACTTCTGCGTAGACCTCAGAGTAATTCTGTATAATTTGGGAGTGGCAGAGAGCAACAGTGCTAGACTCGAGTCTAAGCAAAAGTGACTAGCACTATCTTTTGAGAATTGTTGTTCTGTGTAATGTATGCCAACTCTCTATTGTAGTTCAAAAAGTAATTTATTTATTTATTTATTGTTTTTAGTGCTTTCAATAAAATTGTTCATCAAAACCTCTGTATTCTGTAAGTTACTTTGTATCATGTAGAATCGTAATGATATTTCCCTCATTCATGAATAGGAAAGTGAAAAACTGTAATATGCTAAATTTCTTTCTTTCATACTTTGTGACATAATGCTGCTGTCCTGAGTGACTCATACAGTCTAAGAAATTGGATCCATTCAGCTAAAGTTGCGTGTCCTGAGTAAGCAGATCACTAATACCAACCTTTCCATACAGGCAGAAATTTTACTTCCTTTTTACTCTTCAGAGAGTTTTATGAATTCATTGATTGATTCCTATGGTTGATAAGTAACAGGCAAGTATTTTATCAAATTATCTTTCAGATAATTAGAGTTTTAGTGATTAAAACCAAATTTTGATTGCAGTAAACTTGAGGTATCAAATGAGAATTTTTTAGTTACTTTAATTTTGTAATTTCTTGGCATTCGCTCTTTACCTGTGTTTTTGTAATATCTAGTATTTTGTCCTGCTTTATGTGAACTTCTCATGTAACTTTGCATTGTAATGTCCCTGAAAACGTAACCTATAAACATTTCTTTAAATGCCTGGCTATAGCAATCCCTGATAATAATATTATACTTCAATGCTACTAATGTATTTTATATTAATTTCCAATTCAGTTCCCATTTGGTCTCTTAGTACCCGCATTTCCTTTCTGAATGTGCTTGAATATATTCTTAGTCTGTCACAATTCAGTGTTCGGAATTTTGTATATGTAGGAAACGGGATACTTTCTAAAATTTCAACTTAATCTTCCATTTCTAATTTCTGATTCATCTTTTGTACTGTAACTACAGAAAATTTAATTGTAAAATTGAAACTGCAATTAAAATGTAAAGATCTGTTGTATGTTAGTCTTTGACTAACACTGGCAGTCAGTATAAAACTTCAAACAGGTTTACTTCTCATTTTCTTACATTTTTTCTTGTTTTTCCTGTGTCTTTTTTTTACCAAAAGTCTTTAAGTCTTTGAAAGTGGATTGAAATTGAAAGCAATATTTTTTTTCAAGCAATCTGACTTTCATTTATGACAAACTTTTCTATGAAAAGATTCTACATCAGACCTGGCACCAAGTACCAGACGTAGTACTGTCTCTTCTGTCTGGAAGAGAGAGCAAGCAGCATGAACTCTGTTGGTGGGAAAACAATTTAGGTAAATTTAAATAATACTAATAGTAGATAAAAGCTTTTGCCAACAATGGATTATGTTTTGGAATAAGTATTTCTTTATCAGTAATTTCACATTTGTCAGATTTACCAGCAGTGCAAAAGCATCCATATACTTTCAGCTGGAGACAAAATCCTCTTATTTAGGAATTGTATTTCTAGTCCTCATGTGCTGCTCTGCCTGCTTAGTCATTATAATGCTAGAAAATAAACAAGAAAAAAAAAAAACAAACAAAACTATAGAAAATTGTTGGCTTTTCTATATCCACATCAATGTTCTGTTCTTGGCTTTCAGTCTTCATTACTGTTTGATAACTTACTACTCTTCCTTATGGTGCCAACTTAAGAAACTAAATGTATTTTTTAATAGTGGCAAAGATAATGTGGTAAAGAGGCACATAGAGTATGTGCCAAAGACCAAAGTCTCTTGTGGTTTATATATAGTAGTGTCCTGGTTTTGGCTAGGATATGGTTAATTTTCTTCATAGTGGCTGTTATTGTTAATGCTGATAACAAACCGATGTTTTAGTTGTTGCGGAGCAGTGCTCACACAGAGCCAAGGACTGTTCAGCTCCTTGTGCGGCCCTGCTGGGAGGGGACACAGCCAGGACAGGTGATGTAAGATGGCCAAAGAGATGTCTCACACCATGTGGTGTCATGCTGAGCAATAAACTGGGGGGGTTGGCTGGGGGGCAGGTGCTGCTGCTCAGGGACTGGCTGGGCATCAGTCGGCAGGTGGTGAGCAGTTGTGTTACGCATCACTTGCTTTGTGTATATGTATATATGTATACAATTATTATTTCCCCTTTATTTTTTGTCCTATTAAACTGTCTTAATCTCAGCCCATGAGTTTGACTTTTTTTCTGATTCTCTCCCCCATCCCAGAGTGGGGAGTGAGCAAACAGCTGTGTGGTGCTCAGCTGCCTGCTGGGTTAAACCACAACAAGTAGAATCATAGAATCACAGAATATCCCAAGTTGGAAGGGACCCATAAGGATCATTGAGTCCAACTCCTGGCACCACACAGACCGTGTGACTACATGCACAGTCCAATTGCTTCTTAAATTCAGACAGGCTTGGTGCAGTGAGTGCTTCGCTGGGGAGCCTGTCCCAGTGTGCGACCACCCTCTCGGTGAAGAACCTCTTCCTGATGTCTAGCCTAAACTTCCCCTGCCTCAGCTTAACATCGTTCCTGCAGGTCCTGTCACTGGTTATTACGGAGAATAGGTTGGTGCCTGCCCCTCCACTCCCCCTCATGAAGAATCTGTAGACTGTGATGAGGTCCCCCCTCAGCCTCCTCCAGGCTGAACAGGCCCAGTGCCCTCAGCCGCTCCTCATATGTCTTCCCCTCTAGGCCCTTCACCATCTTTGTTGCCTTCCTCTGGACACTCTCCAACAGTTTAATGTCCTTCTTGTACTGTGGTGCCCAGAACTGCACACAGTACTCGAGGGGAGGCCGCACCAGCACAGAGCAGAGTGAGACAATCACTTCCCTCGACCGACTAGCGATGCCGTGCTTGATGCACCCCAGGATACGGTTGGCCCTCCTGGCTGCCAGGGCACACTGCTGGCTCATATTCAACTTGCTGTCAACCACAACCCCCAGATCCCTCTCTGCGGGGCTGCTCTCCAGCGTCTCGTCACCCAGTCTGTACGTATAGCTGGGGTTGCCCTGTCCCAGCTGCAGGACCTGGCATTTTCTTTTGTTAAACTTCATGTGGTTGGTGATCACCCAGCTCTCCAATCTGTCCAGATCCCTCTGCAAGGCCTTTCCACTTTCAGCAGAGTCTACAACTCCTCTAATTTTGGTGCCGTTGGCAAATATGCTCAAAACCCCTTCTAGTCCTACATCCAAATCATTTATAAAAACATTGAAGAGGACTGGCCCTAAAATGGAGCCTTAGGGGACCCCACTAATGACCATCCGCCAGCCTGATGTGGCCCCATTTACCACAACCCTTTGAGCCCTGCGCATCAGCCAATTGCTCACCCATCGTATGATGTTTTTGTTAAGTTGTATGCTGGACATTTTGTCCAGTAGGGTCCTATGGGAAACCGTGTCAAAAGCTTTGCTGAAGTCCAAAAAGATCACATCAGCTGGTTTCCCTTGGTCAACTAGATGGGTGATCTTATCATAAAAGGAAATCAGATTTGTTAGGCAGGACCTACCCCTCATGAACCCATGTTGGCTGGGACCAATGACTGCATTGTCCACCAGGTGCGCTTCAATAACTTCAAGGATCATCCTCTCCATAATTTTACCAGGCACTGACGTGAGACTGACAGGCCTATAATTGCTAGCGTCTTCTTTCTTGCCCTTCTTGAAAATTGGCACAACATTTGCCAGCTTCCAGTCTACTGGGACCTCTCCAGATTCCCAAGACCATTGAAAAATAATTGAGAGAGGTCCCACAATGATGTCAGCCAGCTCTTTAAGCACCGTGGGATGAATCCCAACCGGACCCATGGACTTGTATGGATCCAGGTGGAGCAGCAAATCCCGCACACGTTCAGGGTCGGTTGGGAGTTTATCATTCCCACCATCATGGTCCTCCAGCTCAGGGCACCCTGGGTCCCGAAGCCCATCATCAGCGTTGAAGACAGAGGCGAAGAAAGCATTAAAAGTCTCTGCTTTGCCTATGTCCTTGTCTGTGAGGAGACCTTCCCCATCAAGTAGCGGACCTATGTTTTCTTTGGTCCTCCTTTTTCTGTTCACATATCTAAAAAAAACCTTTTTGTTGTCTCCCACAGACATGGCCAGCTTCAACTGTAGTTGGGCTTTGGCTACATGAATTTTCTGCCTACAAACGCGAATAGTGTCCCTGTATTCCTTCCATGTTGTCTGACCCTCCTTCCAGCAACCATACATTTTCTTTTTTCACCTAGGCTTCAGTAGAAGATCCCTGGTCAGCCAGGCTGGCCTTCTGCCCTGCTTGCCTGACTTTCGATATTTTGGAATTGCCTGATCTTGTGCTTTTAGGAGGCAGTGCTTAAAGACTGACCAGCACTGATGGACGCCAATACCTTCAAAAGCAGTTTCCCAGGGGACCTTGCTGACTAGTTCCCTGAGCAGCCTGAAGTCTGCTTTCCCCATATCCAGGGCTGAGGTTTTGGTGGCAGTTTTCCTTCTGTCGCCATAAATTTTAAACTCAACCACTTCATGGTCACTATGACCGAGAAGGTTGCCAATTGCCACATCCCCCACAAGACCCTCTCTCTTCTCCAGCAACAGATCTAGGAGGGCACCTTTCCTTGTTGGCTCCCTTAGCACCTGCACCAAGAAGTAATCATCTAGGTGCTTTATGAACCTCCTGGACTTGCTCCTGTCAGCCATGTGGTGATCCCAGTTGATGTCTGGCAAGTTGAAGTCCCCCATAAGGACAAGGGGAGTTGAGCTGGAAGCATCTCTTAGTTCCGCAAAGAATAATTCATCGGTGTTGTCTTCCTGGCTGGTTGGTCTGTAATAGACTCCCACAATGACATCCCCTTTATTTGTTTGTCCCTTAATCCTTACCCAGAGGCTCTCAACTTTGCCATTGCCAACTTGAAGTTCCACACAGTCCAGCCCATGCTTCACATACATCGCCACCCCACCACCTCGCCTACCCTGCCTGTCCCTCCTGAAGAGCCTGTAACCATCTAGTAAGTGTTCACTGTTAGAAGAAGTGAATCACTGTTAATTTTCAATTTTTGTTATATTGAGTGTTTATGTTAAAATTAAATTTAAAAAGTGAACCTGTTAAATGTTAATATAATTAAATTAATGAAGGATTTGACTAAGGATGAGACTAATGATTTTGATCTTAAGTAAATTTTAACAGAGCTGCAAAGAAAAATAGCAGTGCTCAATTTCCATTCGTATTAAAGTAAACCTTAAATGTACTAGAAATCGACAAATGAATTATACAAATGAATTTGGAGTGTCTTATGAAGAATAGATAGTTCTATAAATATAGCAACTATTGTTAAGTTCCAGAATGCACATGTGATTTTTGACTCAGTGTAACAGTGTTTGGGTGTGCAGACAGTTAGTGGTCATTTGATTCTTTCATGTAAAAAAAATGAAAGTCAGACTTCAGTAGAGTTATATGGAAGCTGGACTTGTCATTTCAGAACTAATTTTTTAAACCAGTTGTGAGAGACAATTTATACTAATCCTTTATTAAGTGTCATAATAATATTCTGTGAAAATCTTTTAAAAATGTAAACTATGTCATATCTGTTCCTGAATTAATCACTAATCAATTCTGTTAATGCAGAAATATTTGTGAATCCTACTAGATAAGGGTAGAAAAAAAAAAAAGATGAATTTTGAATTGTTTTTATTTGCTATCTCTTTTATAGTTTGTGTTGGATTGCACTGGTAAATATGCTTTTACTTATGGGACATGCGGACTATAAAAGCAAATGAGACTCTTAGAACAATGTGATTTCAGGATCAGAGACTTTAAGGAAAATAGTCTAGGAATAAATGGAACTAGCATGATCAGAAATGAATGGAAATTTTTGAGCTATTCTGGTTCAATTTTTCATTGATCATCTACAGTAACTAAGCTAACTAATAATGGTGCGTAACTTAGAAGCATAGATAACCTCTCTTACCTTTGTCATTAGGAGGCAGAAGTAGATACCAGCAAACTATCATACTAAAATTACTGTATTTCTATATTTGCATTTCCAAATGTTTGCTACACTGAGTTTTGTACACACCTGCTTGTTGCAGTGTCCTGAATACCAACCTTGTGGGGCAGCCCGGCCTGGCTGTCCATGCCGGTCCGTGTTGAGGCCTTGCTCGAACATCCCCATTTTGCTGTCATTCCCCCGAGGTTCTTTGGCGGCCTCTGTTCCAGCAATGAGCAGGGGGTTGTGGGGAAGGGGAAGGAGCTTCGGCCTAGGGGCATGTCTCCCTCTCTCCAGTAACATGCCGGAGCAATACGATTACACGCATGGGATCAACAGGTCTGTAAGAGAAAGTGGATGAGAGAGGAGGTTGGGCTGGTGCTGTACACCAAGTCTCAGGGGGATGAAGATGAGGAGGTCCCAGCAGTGCTTTCCTCTGCAGCCTCCGACAATGGGCAGTTTGTTCCTAGTTCACCCAGTGAACTCGGAACAGGTTAGGAGCAGCGGCAGGAGGAAACCTAAAGATGGGAGATAGCCCTCAGTGGCAATATCAAGCACTATTGCACTATTTTAAAAGGTTTTGCTTTGCCTGTTTGCCTAACTAAAAATTAAACAAAAGGCCCTGTTTCCAGTTTTCTGATGTGTCCCTCTGTGGATCTTTTGTCCTGTGTGATACACTTCTACTGGATAAATGCTGAAGTCAGATGACGAATAAATTTCTGTCAGATTGGTCATGCTTGGGGGATCTCTTTGTAGTCTTTCCTTTTCAGATGGAACCTAGAACTGCCTGCTTTTTGCTGCTTTTGCAGCATTTGGGTACTGTAATGTGAGCGTGAGTTTCTACTACTTTATCCTTCTGTTGGAAGATTATCTGCAACAAGAGACATTTGACAGAGGTAACCAACTAGCTATTCCCCCTGGTTCCTGATTTCCTAAAGAAACACGGTTTATGGGATCATTGTCCGTCTGCATCCCCCAAAAGTGTCATGCTATTTTGAACATGCAAGCTGCTTCCAGCCAGATTTGGTAGCAGGCAAGGGAATATTAGTTATCAACTAATGGTGAGAAAATTTGTTTGAGAAGAGAGAAACTTTATGAATGCTCTCACTTAAAAGAGAGACGGGGACTCCTACACTTGCTGGCAGCAGACAGCTGATCAGTCAGAACATGTAGCTTTGAGCCAGCTGCAGTCTGCTCTGTCTTGCTGCACGTAGGTCCCCAGAAGCAATTACCTTCATTTCATGCTGATGACGGTAGCAAGTTTCTGGTAGTCACACCTTGTCACTTTAAAGGGTGATAAAGAACTGACCCCAAATTTTATGTTGCTGCTTTTTAGAACAGCTGTGGGAGCCTTCATTAGGAAAGTTGAAGTGAGTATTGCTTCTGCTCGTATTATGATAGTTCTCATCCCAGAAAAGCCTTCCAAACAGGGAGAAAAATACCTTTTTTTTTTTTTTCCCAAACCTATATATTGCATAATTCGTGTTGTAATCCCCCTTGCTGTTTATTGAAGGCTTCCTGTCAAAACAGTCAAGACAGTGTTTTAGACAAGATTTACAAAGTCTAAACTGGGCAAATCTGTAAGAAAGACAGCTCCCTGGACAGCAGACAGTGGTATTTACAGAAGCATGGCAGATCTAAATGAACTAGGCTAACAGTGCCCAGCCTGGGCACTTGTAGTTGTGCTTCCTTCCTTCATATTTTTAACCTCCCACCTGACGAAAGGTCTGTCCTTTAAAGCAGTATTTCGTCATTCCCTTCCTTGTTCCCCTGAACATGACTGGCTTACATCTTTTTTTTTTTTTTTTAATTTAAATTTTGCATAACTGAATTTAATCTATCATCTTGGCAAAAAGTATCTTCTAGCAGATAAATGAACCAGAAAGGTGAAAGTATGCTGAAGGCAACATTTTTTTCGAAAAACTTTATTCATGATCAGCATAAATGTCTTAAATATATCATTTTACTTACCAGACCAGATTTAAAAGAGACTGTAAGCAGAGCTCATAATTCAGAGGTATGACAATGGATCCTTTAATTATGTACTGAATTTTTCACCCAAAAGTTAAATGACTTCAGTGATTGATTTCCTGGTAGAAAGCATTTATCTTCATGATAACATATTTAAATTTAGTCTAGAAAGTGTGAAAATTTGGTCTATGAAATTTGGTAAACCTTCACTTTGTAAACGGCTAGAGGAATTACCGTGATAAAGTAGTGCCCCTCTGTGCTCCTAGTAATAACATAGCACTCACATTTTTAAAACTCGCAAAAGTTACTCTGAAAGGAATGGTGCTGCGCTATGGTGTGTTCCTACCTTCCTTCAGCATCCCCGGAAAAATGCTGTGATGGGCAAAGGCATCTTTGTGTTACGCTGACTCTTGTAATGTGCTGTGTCCAAACCACCACTATCCATTGTCAAAACTAGAAACATTTGGGGTTGATGAAAGTCTGTAAAGCAGTCTTCTGACCATGGTTCTCCTTAATTAGACTTTCTTTTTTTTCCTTTTTTTTTCTTTCCATAATTTTGAAAGCATCTTGGATATTTCTGACTACCTAATCACTACTACAAGAGAGAATTTTGAACATAGGCACTTACTGTTTGCTTGCTTGTGGCTACTTTCTTTTTGTTTTGTTTCTTTTGGTTTTGAGTGGATGGTCCTGAAAAAAAAAAGAAGAATAAGACATAACATAACAAGACATTCTGATCAATGTCACAGTCAATTACCTGAGAAAAAGAGATCCAGCAAGCCATATATCTGTAATAAATGACATCTCTGATCAGTGCAACTTAATGGAAAGTAACTGCTCTGGTAGATGTGCACAAGCTAGGGCTGTAGGCTTGGTGGCTGGGATACTGCTAACAGTAGCTGTGAAAGCTCAGCACAAGACAACATCCCTACTAATTAGATATCTTTAAGGTCATCTTCAGCTCCATAAAATGGCATCCTCGATGTGGTTAATTATGGAGAAAAGAAATAAAAATATGTGATCCAGCTTACAGGAAAAAAGGTATCACGTGGTAAAAGTTTCAGAAAGGAGCATAATATTCCACCCACACATCAGCTTTTTGGAAAAGTAATATGCCTTTGAAGAAGGTCAGAGATAATTAATGCTGCCAGACGGGTTTTGTCCTTCGGAAGAAATATTATTCTAGTATTTGGATTCAGGAGCTATTTATATAAGAAATGCAAATAAACAAAACTTTGTCATTCCCTGGTCCTTCCCAAAATGTAACAGCTTGATGTCCTCCTAGTTTCCATTGAAGCACGACTAACTTCTTTCAGAGCAGCCTTGCACACCAAGGCCAAATTTCAGAAACACAGCCTAACTCCACTTCCTTCCCGTTTTCAGTTTCAGCCTTTCTACTTATATGTCCTTAGTGTTACTTGTTCCTGATTTACTTCTATGTGGTGGATTAAGTTGGAAAGTCATTGTGTATTCCTGGGCTGTTTCTCGCGATACTAACCTGAATGTAGCCTATTGTAGACTTGTGTTTAGAGCAGCCCCTTTTACCAACAAGAAAAATGGATTCTTTTTTTTTTTTTTCTTTTAAATGTGATGGACAAATGAGATGCCTAGGTATGATCTGTATAACAACTAATCACTGATGTCTTCTGCTGCAGAGCATGCAAAGGCTCCTTATCATTATTCCATAATATAAGTATTCAGACAGTCTAGTTTCACAGAACACTACCAAAAAGGAATCAACATTTTTCTGTCCTTGAAGAGTGGTTGATAATGATAAATTAGTGCCTGAGGTAACAGGTGCTATGCTTTATAAATCATATCACAATAAATAATCAGAAGAACTCATTTGGATGCGGGGGAATAGAATATGTATGCAACTAGATATAGGCTGATAGATCCAGTGCATTTTTACCTTGTTTATATGAATATACTTACTGGAATATCCACTAGGAAGCCTATCCAGTACGTAACAGGGGCACAAGCTCTCTTTGTTTGTCATTATCACAGAGACGTATAGACGTTGCTTGCTGTGGAATGACTTCCGCATGCAGGAGGTTCTTGTTTTACCTCCGGGTCATGGTTTTCACTTGGAACGCTATTTTTTTTTTTCTCCCCCACCTCTTCAATATACCTTCCTAATAACAAAGCAAGACTTCTAAACCATGGGAGGTCTTGAGTTCATGACGGAGAGCTTAGCATACGGATGGTGGGCTTCTCCTGTTTAAACCGGTATGCCTTTTTCAAGTCATCCTCCAACCCCTCTCACTGAGCATGTAACCACTTTACCTTTTTGCTCACGAAGAAGGGATTAATGACCCCAAATTACAGAATATGGAGGCAGCCCACTGTTGTTGCTTTGTGCTCCAAAACACACCTGTCCTTTTTTGTTCACCTTGCTTCTGTTCACACCAGGACCACCAGATGGTAGATGCTATACAGAAGCCAGTTCCCCACTGCAACCTAATATAATAGAGAGTCTGCAAAGCCAAGTGAGTTTCTCTAAGGAAAGAATGAGATGATACCAGGCAGGCTAAGAAAATAGGATTAGGTGGGAAAGGTCTTGCTAGGTGATAATCATTTTTATTTTCTGGGAGGAACTTTCCACAAAGTCATCCAGAAGGCTGGTGATGGATTTCAAAATACAAGGTCAGTCTGCAGATATGCAGTTAAGTGCCTTTTCTATTGCGCCCTGCTGGTATTAAAAAAAAAAAAAAGCAAAAAAAAGCAAAAAAAAAAAAAACAAACAAAAAAAAGCACGATTTTTAGAGTGTTTATGACATGGGCTGTAGAAAGTATTTGTGGCAAAACCTTGAGTTGACTAGGGCTTTATATGAATCTTTTGTGTGTTTTAAATAAACATTTCCAAGGACATAAAGGGTCTTTTCAACCTCAAAGCTGGGTTTTACCACAGAATACAGAAGAACAATTACCTTTTATGAAAAATGCATATGAAAAAGGAAATAAAAGTACTCCTTGATAACCTTCTCCTGACCTCTCATTTCCTTGAGAGGGTGGGTCTTAAATTTTATTCCAGCTCTAACAACCATGTTTGCAGCAAACTCTGTGCATCTCCTCTGACTCCCAGAAAAATTCACCTATACATAACTATCTGAGGCCTTGTTGTCTATCTGCCCCTGCCCTTATCAGTTTTCTCCCATTCCGTGCTGTGCAGTAGAGTCTCTGCTTTCTCACTTTTCCTCCCAGCCTTTCCCACCTTGCATTCCTGAAGCCTCTCTTGCTGCTGCTATGCTCCTTTGCTCTGAAAGAAGACATATTTTTTTCCCCTGTAAAGAGGGAGAGCTTGAGACAGTATGTGGCAATCAGGACAAGGTAAAACAGCAGATTTTCCACTGTGTAGTGAAAATGCATCGTTTTAAAGGAACATAAGATCATACAGTGACTGTGAATTAAATATTGTTCTAACTTAGACTTATTCAAGGGCATTCCTTATGAAGTATTTCTTATAAAGACAAGACCATGCTCAGGTTTCCTGATCATCAGGATTCTGGTAAGAACCACTTTAAATGCTATAATGTAATTAACCAACTTTTTTTCCTTCAGTCTGTTCTTTGAGCATTAGGTTAAAAAGCTCAGGCTAAGATAATGAGTGTTTCATAAAGAAGCGGTGCCAGGAGCTGAGGACAAAAAATATCCTCCCCCCCCCAAATAAATAAAAAAAAATGGCAATTGCCTTCTCTACACCAAAATCAGGATTGATATTTGGCATTGAAGATGGTCTGTACTTGATCAAATACTGCTGGACTGGTAAAGAGCCACTTCTAAGCAAAGGTGGTTATGCTTTCTTTAGGTTTTGGATCATTGAAGTAAGCTCGGTTTCAGATTCTGTCATAAGAAATGTATTTACGTTTGAGGTAAAGTCTACAGTAATAGATTGAAATCTGTAATGTTCTCATGTATAAATTCAGAAACTTCTAACTTCTTCTTGCTTGTTAAGTCTTGTTAATTTTTTATCATATTTAGGATAGCAGAGTCAATCAGCTTTGCTCTAACCTTTTATCAGCCAAATTGTAAATACCAAGAACATTATTACGCAATGCCAGAGAAGCATTCATCTGATTCAATAATTCAAAAACAGAACACTAATTAACATCACTAATAATAGGTTGAGGTTCATCTTCATTCTGTGTTTGCTGGCTGCAGGTATTTCAGAGACATTACTGAGCCAAAATAGTCACAAACCTGAAATACGTTACTTACTTGGTAAGATTCAACTCATCTAACCTTTGACATCCATAGAATAAATGTTTACATCATCTGGCTTGCCACGCCAGATTCTCTTTATCATTGAGAGACACTGTAGCCTATAGTTAGAAGATGCAATTCGTCTTGATTATCTTAGATGTCTGCTTTAGTACAAGATTAATCTCAGTGCAGACACCTGCATTTGCACAGGTATATCCCAGTGAGCTGGAAGTGCCACACAGGAAGGAAAAAATGAAGCAAAATGGAAAAAATGAAACAAAGATGACATCCCACTGGAGCTCTTGTGGTTTGGATTTTGTTTTCTTCTTTTGTTTTATTATTTTGCACAATGGAAGGGCATGGATATTTTACTCAGATTTGAGTTTGTGCTCTGTCAAGTTAAACCTAAGAAGCCAAAGTTTTTCCTTTGGATCATTGTCCGTAAGCATGTTAAAGCAAAGAATGGTCGAGCCCTTCAGACAGCGATGTGTTTTGATAGAGCAGCACCTGTTGCAGTGTGCCTTCACGCTACGTTAACTCCTGCTTACATAGTGCAGGGAGTGAAAAGACAGTAAAGTGAAACTCCAAACATCCTATCTTCCCAACCAGCTGGCAAACTCAAAGCCTTTGTTGCACTTTCTGGAGCCTTTCTCTCCTTTAATTGTTGACAGAACAAGAATGTGTTCATCATGCTGAAAACAGAAATGAATCTGAATAAACAATATCCCAAATTGTTTTTTAAGCAGGACAGTGTTTATTCCTTTTAGCAAATGTTTAATCTCTATGAAATACTTCGAAAGCCTTAACTTAGTCCCCAGCTCTTGGGGGAAATGAAGCTTGGTGCTGTCTTCTGTAGAAGTTGCAGTTCTATTAGCAGTCTGCACAGTGCAGCATAGGCTCGGATGAATATAATTCTTCTATCATGCAGCAAAAGCTTCCAAATAATGTCTTTGATAATGCTGTGTAGTACTGCTGGTTTAGGAACACAAAATGAAAATGCCGGTGAGAGAGTGTTGCTGTTGTGAGATTACTCGCTGGTCTCACAGTCTGTACCACCTCTCAGGACATAAATAATAACTTTCAAACAGTTTCTCTAAGAAGTTGGGCATTTTTATAGTAGCTAGCAGGTGAAATATTGAACCAAAACCGAATTGTGAAAGGAAGAATGGCTTCTGCTTTGAAAGTTTCCGAAGTGCGAGGCAGACAGGCAGTATACTATGGGAGCATAAAGATTCCTTCGTGTATGTTACCTAGCCGCTCCCATACCACAGGAATGTGCCTGCCCCTGGCTAACTTTTTAATTACACGTTTATAAGACAATATATGAAATAATAATAATAAAGATAGTACAACTGCGTTTGACCTCTTTCTTTTATTAGCATATTTTATGTTCATATTTTACAATATAATAAGTTATATATACAGCATTAAACAAAATTATTAGAAAGTAAGCTTTGGCAAGATCTACAAGATTTTTTTCATTCCTGTACATCTTTTGTGTAACAATAAAAATACTGTATACTAAATAAAATAATGTTAAATAGTCTGTGTTCACATTGGCACCAATGATTTCAAGACCCTAGATTTTCAAGGCCCAATAAGCATAGAAACACGGATTCCTGTGTCATCTTTTAAGCATACAAATGGTGTGTACTATTAAATGAAACGTGAAGTATAGGAGACAGTCCCTTGACTAACACTGTTGTTACACACTGGCACAAGAGAAACTGAATCTTCCCATTTTCTTTTTTTCCTTTTTTTCTTATTTTAGTAGTAACAGACCTAATCTGCAAACTCAAGGTCTTGAAAATCTTGAAGTTTGCAGAGTTGTCAGCAAATCTACAGATCTTTCTGAAGCCTGTTGATGTCTGTATGAATTTGTCATTGATTTCAAGATAGCAAGAATTAGACCCATAAATTAAACATCAGTTAGCTAGTTAAATATTCAAATAAATGCAGCTTTCTTCTTCCTTTAAAATCAAAATTCTAATCAAATTTGGTGTATGCAAATGAAAGAAGAGTGAGTTATGAGACCAAAGAGGTGGTGGAAGAATAGTGAGAAGGATAGGTTTTGTGTTGCAGTACGTACTTCCTCTACGATACAGATCAAGTGCTGAAAAGATCGGTAAATATAGATGTCAAAGTGGGATACTAAATGTTCAGCACAATTACCATACTATCATAGATAATATCTAGTTATTAAGTGATGGAATACTGGTTGTTAACTTCAGGGTTATAGTTAATAGTTTTTTATAACATTTTGTTCAGCCAAGCAATTTGGAATTTAAATACTATAGCTTTGCAAGTGCCAGTTCTCTTAATTCAGTGGTGACACTTGTTGAAACCTGTCATCGCTCCTTTTAGCTATAAATTAAGTGTATACATTTGGTAACAGCTCCTGCCGTGTGGTCTGTACAGGTTTTACAGAACTTGTAAACAGCAAAATCAGAGTAGCTAATGGGAAAAAACTAAGGTAAGATTTTGTTGCGCACAAACTCATGATAGTGCCTTACCTTCCAGAGGAGTGAGTTTTCACCTGTGGGGCCTGCACTCGTGTTCTGCATTGACTACAGTACAGCATTTCAAAAACACATGTTCCTGTACATTTCAGCTGTCCAAAGAAATCTACTCTATTTGCTCTCAGTGTCAAACGTTATCTGAAATCCCTCTGCTTGAGACATTATTTGATATATAGATGTCACTACTGGAAAAAAATTGTAGTCGTAGTAGTGGACAAGCTGTTTAGCTGTTTGCTTTGCCTTTTTTTTTTTTTTTTTTTTTTTTAACAGCAAGAAAGAGAAAATCTTGTTGCTCTCCTCTCCACTTGCAAGGAGTGACTGCCAACTTCACTGCCTTCTTGCTAACCAGCTTGCCCTAAGCGGACTTGCAGTTTGAATTTACAATTTTTGAAATGTTAGTATGGACCAAGAGTGCATTTACAAGCATTATATACAGAGTTTTGAAGCACTTCCATCTGTAAATTATGCTGGGGCTTTTTTCATATAGTATAATTATTTTTTCTGGAGACTGTGTATGCAGGCTGACCTATGCACGTACTTCTAGATCCAACAAAACCATAGGAAATACAGAAAATGAAACTGGTTACATATTAAATGCGTTAGAGCTGATAGAAATGTGGGTGCCTAATGTGCATTAATTGATACTGTAGCAGTGGTGCTGTTGACTGCAACAATTAAATGGTTGAACAAAGCCCTAAGAGATAGGAGTATCTTCAGATAGCAATTCAGTGGCTTGAAAGCCAGGCTGGAAGGGTAGTGACAGGATTATCTGCACATATACTCAAACACAGACTGGAAGATGGATCCTTTTCTGTCCACTTATTACCAGTAACTGATTAACTTAATCATTTTGTTTAATGACATGTTTTATACCAAGCTTCTTGGGAGATTTCTGCTCTCGTTTTGGTAGATGCGTAACTTCACTTTTTAGAAATAAAAGAGAAAAGCTTCCCATCGGTATGGGGAGTGATTACACAGAAGAAACGTCAAGGGTCTCTTGTCCAAAGTCTTTGGTGTGCTGCTTGCTGGAATCATTGCTCTCGCAGGTGATGTGGGAGCACAGCCACGTCAGGATGTGACCGCTGGTTCGGGAGCAGGCATTGCTTGTGCCCACTCCAGAATATCTGCACACAAGGACTCGACAGCGTCCAGCCGCTCGATTTGCACCAGTTTGGTTAGCAGTTCTGGGATGCTGTAACCCGCTGTGCTGATGCGATCAAACAGCTGCATGCCGTCTGTCATGCCACCTATTTCGTCTCGCTTCAGTCCAAAGCTCTCGGCGAGGTGGCGCCACGTTTTCACTATGGCTTTCTCTGTGTTGTATGTTGAGCTGAGCATGCGGCTCGTCTTCTCCAGGCAGTCAAATGGCAGCTCCGTGGGGCTCAGACCTGCAAAGGGAGGTGTTTATGGTCAGATGTCTCTGTGAGCAAGTCTTGGCTATTCAAGACATTTATTAAAATGCTGCAGTGTATACTGTTAGCAATAAGCACAGCTAAAATCTTTAAGTGAGAGTCAATGACAGGTATGTCTAGCTTCAAAGTTATTGCCATATTTTACCTAGTAACAGTAGGGTACAATAGCCATGGAATAATTGAGATAAAAAGTTGGATGGAAAAGAAATACTGGATGGGTTTTATGTGTTCCTATGGTACTACCCCTTCCTGCAACGATTTACTTGCTATTAGAAGTGTATTGGAAACATATCCCTAGTGAGCAGCTCCATTAATACACCTCTGTACATCCAGCATAGTGTTTGAGCTCAAAATACAGCTCTGACCCTTCCCTGAGTCTGTCAGCAGCAGCTGCTGTAACATCGCTGTAATTGAAAGTTGCCCTTGTAGGAATGTGAGGAGTGAGGTGAAGCAATGATGCCAGATGCTTGCAAGCATAAAAGACCCTGCAAATGTTCAATTGTCATTGCTATCACTGAATCTCTACAGAGGATTTAACATTCATCCCGTGGGGAAAAAGCTATTTTTTTCCTGGACTTTTTTTTTCTATGTACTACTGGTCACAGAATAGAGGAGAGAATCAGCTACTGTGTTTTTTTTTCTGAAAACAGTCTTTTGCTTCTGTAGTTTTCGTGCTTCATACCCCACAGCAGCAATTTGGTGGGAAATGGAGCTCCCTGAACCATAGAAAACTCACACAGGTATGTGCACACCAAGTGTGTGGGGAAAAAAAAAAAATAAAAAAATAAAGGTAAAAGCAGTCTTGTCCTTTGTTCTGCAGGAAAATTAATTCATGTCCCTTCTGCCGAAACACTTCAGCTAGTCAAGTGCTGAAGACACTTAAAACACTGACCTACTTGGAAACCCCACTTGTTGTGAGAAGTAGGACACAATTAAAGAAGCAGAGTACGTCGAGACTTTTGTCTGAAACACAGTTCTGATCCTCCACAAATCACACTTTCGTACCTGGAACTAATTTATACCTGTTATCCACCTCACTAAAGAGACCAAGCAAGCAGGTTTCCTCTAGATGAAGAACGTGAGAGTGCTTCTCCACCGCTTCGATGTCCAAGCATGACCCAGCACTACCCCTGCTGCGCTCCAGAGGAAGGAAGCCCATGCACACATCTGGCGAGAAGCTGTGGTGTGCAAACCCAGCCTGGACATCTCTGAAATCGGGGCACCATGATGCTTCCTAGCAGGTGAGTACAAATCTGCTTCCAGATTTGCACTTCCTTTCCATGAAGTTCTCCTTTCCACAGGAACACAGAGGGATTTTTATTTTATAGCAAACAGCTCTGATCCAGTTTTGTGCTGCTAGTATAGGTGCAAGTTTTGTGCACTCACCTTCTGCAACGTCGCATACGTTAGCATACACATCAAGTATCTTTTTCCTTCGACTTTGAATCTGAAAGAGAAGAGTGTTATTGAATTATTATTTTTTTCAGTCACATGAGTAAACAATTGGCAGAGAGCAGTACAAAACCTCTGGGAGATCCTAATTTCATGGCTCAAGGGGTTATCGCATAACATCCTGAAGGGTCTCTTTTGAAGCCTCGTAGAGCAGGACACAGCAATTCAGAGAAGAGTAAACATATTTCTGCTTTTGCTTTCCACTGTTAGAGATCTTTTTTTTTTTTCCATCTTTTTATCTTCTTTTCAGATCATTGACTTTTCTGCTCTAAATGTTTTTGTATTTTATTTCTTTTTCGGACTGAAGTGAACTCCTGACAATGAGGACAAATTCAATACCACACATGCAAGCAATTAATGCAGGGATTCCCAGGTAAACCAGGACAGGACTGGCCATGGGGAATTAAATTCAGACTGGAATTGCCTTCTTCCAATAATGTAAGAGGGCTGTAGAGAAGGGGATCTTCTTTTCTGTCACTTGACATAGAGCTGCTTGCTGCATTACAGATTAATTATATATTTTCTTCCATGATGTATTGCCTGAATGAATCCAAAAGATTTTACAGATAGATAAAAAAAATCAGTGACACTTTAGACAGGGAAAATCTGAGGTCCAGGGTGCTGCCGTCATTTTTGACAAGAAGGAGGCTCAGACTGAAAACCCTGACATTTTCCAAGCTGAAAATGGACATTTTGATGCGGTTTCACTTAGCAAATATATTCTCAAGGTTTGGCCTTGGATTCAATGCAGATTGAAAACAAATGTCAAAATGTCATGAGTTCTCAAGGACTGGAATTGTCATCTCTCCGCCAGCTCTCATTAGGACTGAGGTTTCTGAAAAGCTGTCATTTTGGTAGGACTCTAGTATTATCTCCACAAATTCACCACTTTTCACTGCAAAACAGAATGAAGAAAGCTCACTCTTGGTTTTTGTTTTTTTTTTTTATTATTTTTATTTTTGAATTATTTTCCTCATTTTATTTGGTCTCTAAAGGACAGGGCACATCAATTACTTGGATTAACAGACTTGCAGCTGGAGACAGCAAACTGGCTGCTCCACCCGACGCCTGTCTCACAGCATGCTGTATTGCAGGGAAATGCAATGCAGACACTGGCTGTTGTTCACATATCCTTGGTATAATTTACATTAATCTTTGGGATGCTACTGTACACTTGGATTAGCTGTTTCAGAACCTTACAGATCTTTTTTTTTTTTTTCCCATGGGATTTATTAAAATTCCTCTTAAGAGAACAATTAGATACCTATTTTCATTCTCCCCTCATTTTTAGGACAAAGAGGGAGGTTAAAGAATTCCAAGCCCAAAGAGAATTACACAGGGTGATTTTCTTTTTTCGTCTGAGCCAGAAGATGGAAATTTGTAAAGCTTATGCTGGAAGAAGCAGGTAAATGTGGGTCTGATGGTTCTGTGTGGTAGCTCATTCCATAATGGTTTTTGTTTTAACCAGGAAAGAGCAGCCTTGGAAAAGAACAGGCCTTTAACTTTCTCCACCCCTCTCCAGTAGCTCCTTGATACTTTTTCCAGTACTAGAAATGTTATTTAATCTCTAGCCTCAAGCAAAGTACTGCTTTTCTAAATTCTGGCAACTGGCTTAGTTGTGAAATCTTAGGTACAGAGTGGGGGATCTTGATGCAATCTGCACTTTCATTGAAAACTTTGTCTTCAGCCTTGTCAGCAGGCTTCAGTCCATTAGCAGTATGTTAGGACAGCAGGTCTGGGAGACATAGCATAGCTCATGCTTCAGATGTGCTTATGAACTATCTAAACTACTCAGGAGAATGTATCTACTATATATTGTCTTTAGAGACAATTATTTTCTTATTAAAAGTTCTAATTTCATGCTTACGCAACTTGTGTTATCCAATTTCAAGCAAGTGCATGCAGAAGTGTGATAAAGTTGGATATATACAGAGACCTCAGACAACTGAATTTTAAAATATGAACACTGGAGTAGTAAGTTATTTTCAGATAGTCATAACTGGTTACAAGTAGAAAAACATCTTTCTTGGACTGAGACTTTGAGTGTCTGGTCTCAGCTGAAAAACGAGCGATTATTAGAAAGTTTAGGCTGAACCATCCCCACAAAGTAAAACATGCAAACATGAAAAGCTGCATTTTCGAACCTTTTTTATTCTTAAAAAAAAAAGGATGGTATTAATGATGCATTTTGGTCCTAGCTATTGCCAATTTTAATTATTTTTGAAGTTCTAAAACATAAAAAATATCTGAGCAGACACTTTGTTTTTAAGGAAACATTCATTTTAATATAAACTAAATAGTTGTGTGGGTGAGGGAGTGCCTTAGCGATGCCTTGAAATAGTCTAAGTGAGATAAAATGCCCTGAGCAATACATTTCAGCAGGAAGAAATGAAGGCCTTCCACAGCAAAACAGTGCATTTATGTTGTCCGTCAGAGCACAGGAATGACCTTCAAAACACATAGGTATTTTTGAAATGTAAAAAAAACCGACAACAAGCACAACACTGGATATCGTTGAAAATTCAATGGCATAGAAATACCAATGCTTCTGAGTTAAGACAGGCAGATGTTGTATGAATCCATCTGTGCTGTTACATTATTTTATTTTCCTGGAGTAAATGTAGCTTTGGGGTTAATTATATTAGCATTAGCTATATTGGTGAGTTGCAGTTTGTTTTTTGTTTCTTCAGACTATAAAACATAATTCTCTAAAAAAGCAAAGCTATTACTCTTGTAGCAATCTGCTTTTCAGCACTGGGTAGTATATACACATGCACAGACACTCTTAAATATTGATGGAATATTATATGCAAATCATATGCAAATGAGACTGTAATAAAATTAATTGTAGAAACTCTCTTGTAACTTGTAAATTAGTCCTGTCTGCATTACAATGCATTTTGTGGTGATAGTTTGTAAATTGTTTTCTTAAAAAAATCAAACAAAACCATAAAACAATACAGAAAACAACTGTCAATTTTTAAATCTCAAAGTAGCCTTACCCCAGTCGATTTATTGTTTGTAGAAGATTTATCTCTGGCCAAATGCACTAAAGATAACAAGCATCTCTCTGGAGTCCCTTGCTTGTCAACTGCAGCTTCTTCATCACTATCCATGCTACGACTTAAAAGTCGTTCATTCTCAGAAGATGCATCGTTTTCACTGTAAAATGAAGGATAAGGTTATCTTAGTGATGCTTCTTGTGGTTTGACTCCAATTATTTCCTTTTTGCTATCCCAGAGTAATGGAATAAAAATGTTTTCAATTTTTTAAAATGCCTTTCCCCTGAAATCCTGTGAATGTAACCACATCCACCTACAGAGGATATATGTTCAGTGCTCACCAAGCTGCACAATCATGCTCATCTTGCAAGAATCCCTTCATAGCAGTATTTTCCACTGGGGACAGTGTTTACCTCACTGGAGTTGTGTTATCCAGCCAGGTTTGGCTGCCAGGAAAGGAAAACTATCATGTGGTGCCACCCAGATGATGCTATAGACAAGGGATTCCCTTAAGGCCTGGAGCAGTTATTTCTGCACCTCCTGGCTGAAAGTGAGTGGGGACCTTACCAAGGCATGTGTGTGTAAGTGAGACTCAAGTCCCCTGAATGGACCTTACAAAAGAGGAGACAGCCCTGAGAACTGATAAACTGGTCACAGGTACTAACAAACAGCTCAAGGTAATATTTTAACACATGGTGGCTGTGATCACCTCTTCCAGAAACTCTATTACCTGTGGCTGTCCCATTGACATGTTATTCCTTGGTCCACTAGACTTGAAATTTTGGTGCAAATTATTTCTGCTTTGTTCTCAATGGATTCCTCTGTACCAGGATGAGTGGTGACTATGTCCCTTCTCCACTTCAGTCAAAGGTATGGAAGTATGTTTATTTTTTGCTTACCTTTTAGCAGCCTTAGCTGGAGTTGCTGTAAGCTTTTCAAACTCTTCTTTCTCAGAGAATATCACAACATTATCTGCAGATAAACAGAAATTTAAATTGGCAATGAGTATCCAAACTGATGTTTTGTCTCTGCTTTAGCTATTGCTATCAGAGGATGAAGTGGCATTCTGGAAGTACAAAAGCTATTATACACAATCATTTTGCAAATGAATGGGGGAATTGTAATTAAGAGGAATGCACTAATTGCACTTAAGCTCAACGTTAGAAAAAGGATAGAAAAAGCAAAATTAAAGCAACTTATACCTTGCACTTCTTTCTTCTCTTCTTGTGTATTAGCCTGAGCTTCAACATTTTTTACTGAGTGGCTCTTGCAACAGGCTAGAATGTAAAGATACAACAGTAATTATTCTCAGAAGCTATCTAAAAATAGCATTTGCTGCTAAAATTTGTTATGCTGAAAATTACCTTGAGCAGAAGGTTTTGTTTTCACAATGTAAAACATGATGATGAGGACAATGGCAATAGCCATTATGAATATAGTAGACATTGCAATTATAAGAGCTGTAGCCAGATGTCCTTGTCCTGAAAGGTCTGCTGGAAAAGCAAGGAAATATTTTGTAAAGAAGCAACTCTTCAGATCAGAGAATAGTTAATAGTTTAGTCTGCTCTACACTTATATTTTACATACTCATTTATTTGATCTGAGTCCTGATTACTTGTTAATCATTGCAAAACTAAGTGCTACTTCTCAAATGCAAACTAATGAATAGGCTTTCAAAACAGTGACATTTATGCTGCAAGAACTAGTTATCAGTATTCATAAAAAATACCTGATTGCATGACCATCCAAATATGTATGAAATTGTATTATCTGCTAATAATATAAGAAGCTATATGTACGCAGGAGTAGCAGCCTTCAAAAAAGTGAATTCTTGGAAACAGCATCAAAAAGAAAGAAAAACAAATAAAGAATAAATGGGACAAGAACTAAAAGTACTTGATAACTATGGCTGCCTCAAAAGCTTTGCAATAAGAAGCAGAACACAATGCACATGTGGAATAAGTGTTTTTTTTTTTTTTTTTTTTTTTTTTCTAACAGACTTACAGCATGGATGCAGGGTGAATTTAAAATAAGGTATGTGAAAAGGTAGAAGCAGAATTTCAGTGAACAGCTATTAGAATTGAAAAGTCATGAAAGGATGCAGAAAATGACAGATATGTTAAAATGCATGAAAACTAGCTTTTCTGAAAACACAATCCTCAAGATCTTGTTTACAGACAAAATCAGGTCAGTACCTCAGTAACTGTGTCCTTCCTGTTGTGTGTTCTGTTCTCACGTTCAAATATTTTAAAAAACTAATAATTATACTGGAGAACGGTTTATGTTAGCTCAATGAGAGACTGACTACATTTGTGTATTAAATTATTTTCACCAGTCTAAGCTAGGCTTTGCTGAGGCATAATGTGGTATCTGTATGGCTGCACATAATCAGCTAATTCATTGCTGGCATTACCCAGTACAGTCCAAGACTATTTTAAGTCCATCCTTCTGAAACAGGAGTGTTGATTAACCAAGGACTAAAAAATCATTCTGAAATGTTTTTAATAGCAGTTTTAGAAATCCCTAAAAAGAGTGGCAATGAAATTCACGATAGATATTATCAGTTCTGTTGCACTTTGTTGATGTTATTTTTAAGACCACCAGTGGCTACATTAAATTTATGGATGCCTTCTTACCTTTGTGAGCATGCTGGTAAGGTGAAAAAGTACTTGTGCCAGATGTGCTCGGGAAAATGGCCGAAATACCAGAGGTAGCCCCTGCACCTGTAATACAAACAGAAATGCCATAAACTTCCACAGTCATTTCATCTCTTCACAGCGGTATCTTGGCCCAGGTAAACAGCCTTGCCTTAGCTTGATTGCATTTCCTGTTCATTAGCAAAGAACCCATGAATTCACTGTGGCTTTTTGAAATGTCACTAATCCCAGTGTGCGTGGCTGGCATGTTGAAAATTGTGTTTAGAATACATTTTTGCATAGCATCTAGAGGGAGGGGAAGAAATCAAAGCTCGTAAACTGTTATGAACTTAAAAGAAACTCATCAAATTAGTGCTTCTGACAGATATCCTTCACTATAGCAAGGCCACCATGAAAATCTGATGTTAAACAAACCTTCATGACCCCAAAGAAAAACCTAGGAAAGGTGACAAACAAGAATGTTGAATGCCTTTCTGTTTCACGGAGCTGTACCATAGAAGGAAATAATATAATTTCTGCAGTCTAGCTGGATAACATGTTTCTTTTGATTTCTCCTGTCAGTCCAGTCCAAATCTATATCCTGAGTTAGAGGAGGGAATCTACAAAAACAGTGAAAAGAAGAACGTAAAGGACTTCTTCATGCTAACAGAGTGAGATTGTTCAGTAGGGATTTTCCACGTCTAAATTCTACAGCTAAGTTTAAAAGTAGTTTATATTTTTATTAATCTTTCAGGTGGTGTCTTACACCAGATTTTCAAAGCAGTAAACCAAGTCATAAACTAATGTCTTTTCACAGTACTAGACAATACTGAATGTTATTGGAAATAAGGTTGTTGATCTGAGTGCTATATTAAAATACAGATGGTGCTGAAATAGAGTTCCAAAAGAGGCATAAAAACATTGGGGTTGGAAGAAAACCTTCCCTTGAGTCTCAAGTCCTTTTTCACATAATTGGTAAGCAGGTTGTGCAAACAGCTACCATTGACAGCAACTGAAAACCATCTTCTAGCTGGGAGGGGGGGAAGCAATCCCTCCTGCTTTATATTAGCTGCGCATGGAAAAAGTCCAGCGATGATAATTAAATTCAGCAGACCCAAGGCCAGAAGACTGTCCCAATCACCTGGTGAGGTACACAGAGCACATGGCTCGACAAGCTGGTGAGGCAGCTAGAGTAGCTGGGAACTCACCAAGCCATTATTTTGACCTAGTAAAGAAATTCAACCCACTAGGTAAAGTTGACAGGAAATTAAGTGGCCTGGAATGGTCTGAGAAATGTTCCGTGGTTAAGAACAAAGAAATAGACATGCTCTTCAAATTAAGACAAACGTTTTCTAAAAAAAAAAAAAAAAAAGAAAAAGTATTACCTAACATAAAACATGGCTGCATGTAGTGAATAAGAAATGTACGCTCCTTAAGTGGCCACAAAGTATGAGTTGCAGATGTTTTCAAACGAGATTTTCTTTAACAATGGTAAAATTTCTTTCAAACTTCATTTCTTCGAAGGAAACGGAATCATTTATTATAATTGCTTTTTTGAAACTGAAGAAGTGTTTTCATGAAATTTTAAATATACTAATTTGTTAATTCAGATGCTTTTAGTATTATTCAAATGACAGGCAGATTATGTAAATCATGACTCTGGGTTCTTCTCTGTGACAAACTTAGTTCTAGGAAGAATTACTCACAAGCTCCAGAACCTGCAATGTAGCAGTGGAGCATCTACGTATCAGTGGGTGAAGAGGTCATCTGCGTATAGTGGAGTTAATAACAGATAAATTTTCAGTAATTCTTCATAAAACTGAAATGAATCACCCTTGGTCTCAACCCATCTATTTACTCATCCCAGCTGGACAATGGAAGAAATCTAGGAAATGGCCATTGTTGTAGCTAGAGACATGTCTGTACTTTCATGTCCCCGGCTACCAGGCTTTTGCCTCTTCTTGCCACCTCCCCCGGCAAACCTAATTACAGACAATTGCAATTCTGTGCAATTCTTGCAAGCTGCAACAAGTCAACAATAGCTTTTCTTCCACTGCCTTTCAATTAACACAGGCAAACTGCTCTGCTTTGTCTGCTTGCAGTTTATCTAACAAGCTTGAGCTCGTCTCCTTTATAAACAAGTTTTATCGCACTCTCTTTTCCTTCACTTCAAACATGTATTAATTGTATTTCTGTCTAATCAATCCTGTAGTCACTTGGTATTTTTAGCTTATTAGGTATTGCTAGCAATGTTTTTCATCTGTGGAAGGAAGGAGAGCCAAGGTGGGAAGTCATGCAGCAGCACAAAACAGGAGAGGTAATGGGGAAGGTCATCTGGTCCTCATTCGGTGTCATTGCCACACTTCACCCAGTTCTACCCCACATCAGGATACAGCCTCTTTCCCACCCCAAACACAAGCTGGAGCCTCTCCAGTGCACAAGGGTGAGCACCTTCAGCTTCGGAAGAGCTTACGTGCAGAATTTTCCTTTGCTTACATGGGAATGGGACTACGTCGTTTGTTCTGTGCTACGTATCACGGCAAGATCTGGGTTGATGCTACAACACGATGGCCTTTTACATATGCCTATGTGGGAGTTAGTCATTATGCATATTTTAAGCCTATTATCAAATTTAATAATTTGGCTTATTCATTATGAGCCAAGATAGTTCTTTAGATGTGGCTTAGAAGCAAGCGCCAATTAATGCACCTGCACTACAAGGGGAACCAAATATGCCAGCTTCTGCAGAATTTCAGTTCATGGCATTTATATAGGCAAAAAGAAGCAAAACTTGCAGTTGTTCCTTTTTCCTGGTCCGGCAGCACACCATGACTCCAATGTCAGTTGTTCCTATGTGTATCCAGTTTTGCATCTAGATCACATTATTAATTCTGGTTCCAATATAGATGACACTTACATAATCTACAAAGACTTAGATACAGCTCAGAAAGAGACATCCTAAAGTGCTAGAGTGCAACATATGGAAACAACTCTGTTTTAAGCACAAAAAAAAAAAAAAAGACTGATGGCTGTAATATAGCTGTGCAAAAGAGTGGTTTATATTCCTAGACACCTGTAAGTAATATTGTAGGAATGCGATAAAGACATTAAGAAAGATGGTTATCACTGAAGCTTTGTCAGTTTTTGCATTAGAAATATTTTTATTAAAAAAAAAAATGGCAGCCTTTTTTTTGCTTGTTTTGTTTTGTTTTGAACTCAAAAGATAGCTTTAACTTAAATTGCCATGCAGCCAGCCTTTTGTCCCCCTAGTGAAGAAATGCAGGGCAGTAAAATAATATTTTCATTTTAAAGATCCGTTCTGCTGTGTGTGACAGGACCGTTGCAGTTGTTTGTGTATCTCAAGGCAGATTTACAGTAAGAAGGGATGAACGAAACTGCCAGATCTGTGGGAGGAGGAGGGCGCAGGGAGGGGAGGTTTTGCCAACATGCCCTCTCACAAGTGTTTGCGCCTGAACGAAATCTGGTGCAGTAGGAGACCATATGTGTGTCTGACTTACACTGCTGTAGGTGTCAGCTTACTGGTCCCAGCAGAGGAGTGCTGCTCATAGCTAGCAACAGCTTTTTTTTGGTGAAGTTTATTTAATACTTAATGACAGATTATAAAAATACACAAAGTGTGTACGCAACAGACTATCAGAGTGATCCCAAAATAAGAAGTGTTTCAAAAATGTCTTTACGCGTGTATGTGTTTGCTTCTTGCTACTGAGAGCAGCTCGCTTTCTCCTGATGAATCCCTCTCCTCACAGCCACGGTCCATTTATGAATGGCAATCCATACTCGTTACTGCCAGCCGAGCTGTGCCTGCAGCCACTGTGACCATTTTGAAGGAGTGAAGTAAGATAAAGCACACACTGAAATAAATAACTAGCAGCCTGAAATATGAGCTGAAAAATATATTATATTTAGTCGAAATTCGATAAAGGTAGAAAGTTTATGCCTGACAAAGTAATCGGAAACTAGATTATAACGGAACCTAGTTATAAATAAAGACCTAGATGTTTTGAAAGTGCCGGTCAGAATGTTCAAATTAATGTAAATCTCTATTCAGATATGTACATGAAAGGTTTACTTTCAAACCTAAGCTAACAACACTTCATATTGAAGCCCTGTACACTTGGAAAGTCATGGAAGCTGAAGCAGCTGTCAAAATCAAGCTACTTTTTAAGGCATCTACATATGAATTTAGCAATCAAACATCAGCCAACTCTAAAAATATTGCAAATCACTAATAACGGAGAATATCCCAGACAGTGGAAGACTTTTTGACTGCTTCTGATTTTACTGTCTGTTATTTTCAGGAGACATACAGAACACTATAAGGCAGGTCACTCTAATATTTACTGTAGCTGCAGGTACATATTTCAGCAAGTTTAGGTATTTTTTAAATCAGGAAGAATGAGAAGCAAATCAATTCTCTAGTGTGAGCCCTCTACAAATTTGGATAGCAAAATTCCTCCAATCTTAAATTTTAGATCTGGTCATTCTCACTGCAAGTAACCACTGCTGCTCAGACACCTAAAAATAAATGCTTTATGCTGCCATGCTCTCTGTAATGTCTTTAACTGTTTCATTTCTCTCTCCTTTTATTTTGCTGGGAAGTGGTGTGATTGTAGGCTGTGTGGCCTTAGCCTGACAATTTATTTACATCTATTGCAGTTTTGTTTAGAATTCACTGAGAGCTTTAATTGCATGGTACTGGTATGTCATAAATACATGCAGCATGAATTAAACTGAGCTCTGGGAATTAAGTGTTGCCATCTCCTTCTCTGTGCAACACAAAGGGAATAACAGCAGTATAGACCCTGCTGAAAGGGTCCCTGAGCAGGGACCCCGAGGAGTTCTTCTCTCATATGCCCCTGTGCATTGGTGGCCAGTTTGTGCAGGTGGTGAAATGCTGTGGCCCTGCAGGTTTGCAGCAGGCTTGTGAGGCAGGACAGAGCAATGCTACAGGCACCTGCAGCTTCTCCCAGGGTTTGTGGTCCTCCAAAGTCCTCAGAGCTTTCAGGTGAGCTGCGGTGTGCCCAGATTACATCCTGCGTGATACGTGGGCCCAGCTTTCCCAGCAGTTCAAGAGAGCAAACCCCGTGCTTGATCCTCAGATCCCTCCCCTTTAAGGTTTATGGCTGAGGCTGGCCAATTTTGTCCTAATATTAGGTTCCTCTCCTAATATAGACAAGCCCTGAGGGGATGAGAATAAGGCCATACCACCAGTGAACAATAAAGCACTGCCTTCAACATTTCTCCCATTCCACATGTGAAGAGGAATGGGGTGTTCAGAGATCAAACAACTCAAAAAAAAAAAAAAGTTTGTTAGCTCCAGCTAACAAGCTTATTCATTTGTAAGCATAATTTGAAACAGAAGGAAAATGTCCTGATGTTGATCATATTACAAAAGGACAAAACTGGCAAGGAAAGAAAATTAGTGATATTAAAAAGAATGGGGAGTTAAAATGAAAACCTATGGAATTATTATTTTTCACTAACACAAGTGCTTTTGGCATTAGGCTCGTTTGTGTTAAACATTTCAGTTAAGGAGTCTGATCTCTCAGTCTTGAGCACATGGGTATAGCAGTGACCACTGATTAGAGCTTGTCTGAGATGTCAGCCTGTTAGTAAATTGTTCTCTCTCATCTGTTTGGTTGTTTTTGAAGTTCTAATGAGACAACAATAAAAATAATCTTTTATGTTTCCAGATGCCATTCACTCTTTGGTAATTCAAAAATAACTTGACTACCATTGTTTTCCTTTGTTGTTCTTAATTTTTTTTTTTAATTTTGCTAAGCCATCATTGGCATATGTTAGATTTAAAAACTTACACAGGTTAATTATTGCAACCATTTTCATGTCTATAGCCAGGAAAAAAGAAAAGGGGAATTAACAATATTTTGCATCCATGCACACATAAGAATGCATAGAGGAAGAAAACCCTCAATCCATTGCTGAAATTCCCTAGACTGATAATTTGTGAGTGGAAAAGTATTTGCATATTTGATGTAATTGTGTAAATACAACTTCAAAATACAATGTTCTTCAAGTTTTTGTAATGAGGTTTGATTTTGTTTTCCTCTATCAGGTTTGAGCTGGAATGGCAAATATCAAAGTTTGAGCAGAGGAGCAGAGTTATAAAATGGTTGAGAACTGCAGCTGTGCAAAGATAAAATCTCTTCTAGCAGTGGCTGTACCTCTGTGCCAGATAAATTCTGTGTAGCTTAAATCTTCTGTCTTTTGCACTGGATAAAAGAAAACAAAACAAAACAAAGAAACAACCCTACATATTCAGAGGCCTCAACTGACTCCAATGCCAGAGCTGTTGACAGCAAAGCCAGCACCATTAACTGTGGGAAGCCACATCTTAAAGTGGTTTGGTGCTCACTACCTGCAGTGCATCATCCCCCAATTTGCATAGGAAACCTGCATCCAGTAGCTGCCTCCCTTACTCTCTGCAATGCTGCTAGATGTCACTGAGGTAGCATATCCCAGTTTAGCATTGGCAAGGGTCACTGATGGCTCATGCTCTCCTTCACAGGCAGCTGAAGGTCTCACATCTTTGATGTTTTGGCGTTGTGCCCCTCTGGCCTTAGCAAGCCAGGCCTGAGGCTTCTACACATTAAAAATGAGGGTCCCAAAGTCTTACACATAGGCATTTCACAGTGCCCAGGAGATGAATAATCACAATCTTTATGGCGATGTTGACTCCTTTCAAGAGACAAACTCTTTTCCAAGAAAGAAAAAGCTTTCCTCTCAAATAACTAGGGATAGGACTAGAGGGAATGGCCTCAAGTTGCACTGGGGAGGTTCAGGTAGGAAATGAGGAGACATTTCTTCTCAGAAAGAGCAGTCAGGCATTGGGACGGGTTGCCCAGGGAAGTGGTGGAGTCACCGTCCCTGGGGGTGTTCAAGGAGAGGTTGGACGTGGTGCTTAGGGACATGGTTTAGTGGGTGACATTGGTGGTAGGGGGATGGTTGGACCAGATGGTCTTGGAGGTCTTTTCCAACCTTAATGATTCTGTGATTCTGTAGCACACATCCTCACGCCTATGTAAGCACACTCCCTGCCCTCTACAAGCACTTTTCCCACAAGCCACCACTGAATACTGACATCTCTCAAAGACCACAGAGAATTATTGCTTTTATCCTTCACTCCAGAGAGAGATTTTCAACGCTGCAATCTGGTGACATGTTTATCTCAATTAAATATCTGACCTATACACAAAATCTCCCTCTCCTCCCCCCGTGATCCATGGTACTTGTGCTATTTATATCTAAGTCACTTGAGAAGAAAAAATAAAGGTGACACAGGCTCATCGGGGAATCTCTTTCTCACTTTCCATATTCTTTACACTACTGTTTCCAGATGCTGGGACACAGGGCGTTCATCTTGTTTCCTCAGCCATTTCAAGGTTTATTGACTGTTTAGGAGATGAAAGTTGCACAGCAGGCTCTTGGAGTTGAAAGTTATTTGTTTACCCTTTGATCAAAACCAAATACTTTTCTGCCAGATAAAATGTACAGTCAGGCAAAGTCTTTGAGTAGGTTTCCCTGCAGCAGCGCACATACCCAGCTTAGTTTGTGCTCTGTGGCCCTGTGTAACACGGAGGCCAGGCGAGGTATTTTTGCAGCTAAGGAAAAGACCACTGTCTTTCAGTCCCGGCTCAAACCTAATGAAGGCCTAAAATGGGATTTGTCTGCCCTATTTTTTTTTTCTTCATCTAGAAGAGAAGTATTAAAGCCAGAACTTGTCACAACCAGCTTCCTACTTTGAAGTAGTTTGCCACCCTTGTTTCCTTGCCATCTTTTGGGTCAACTCTCTCCAGTTATGTGCCATACAGAGGAGTATTTGGATAAAAGGCAGCTCTGGGGAGCAGCACCCTGGCAAGATTTTAGACATCATGAACCAAATTATCTGAGATTAGTGATTTGAGGGATTTGGATTTTCAGAACCTTTCTGACCCATTGAACAATTGTAATCAAATGTTTGGTTTCACGGACCTGATTAAAATGGTTATGTTTACTCTTTGTACGGCTAACATTTTCTACATTAATATTCAGTCAGTTTGTAGGTTGCCTAAATTCCTCCCAAAGATAGTATATTTATTCTTGTGTTTATGAAGTTAAAAATGCATGTGGTTAATCCCTTGTGTAATTGACACTTTCCTCGCAAAAGTAAACACATTATATGTAGTATCTGCCAGATATCCTGCAAAAGACAAAGATTTGTTTTTGGAATTGAGAAGTAGCTGTAACATCTTGCAGTAGTTCCTTGCCAGATGAGTAAGCTACAATATGTTTGATACTACCAAAATTCCATTTCAGCATGTGTTTAAGGCAGACCATTGCAGCTGAAGAAGCGATTCATCTCCAATTAATCCTGCTATCTCATGCCATCTTTTATTTTGGAAATGAGGCATATTGGGGGTGTTTGAATCTATACCGGCTGGTGGCATCTGAAGGAACTGTTGAGATGAATACCCCGCACCTTGAAGCAAGACGTGGCATGCTAACAGGGTAGTTTGTTTGTCTGTTTGCCAGGTACGACCGATCAGCCGCTAATCAAGTCAGGCTCTAGGGCCTAGCTGGCTTGGGTGCCCTCAGCAGCGGTGGGCTATTGGCTAGCAGCAGGCATGGCTATATACCCATCAACAGGGCAGCCAGCCTGCACATGCATGCAGGAGAAGGTGTGTCCCACACCGCATGCCCTCATCTCCCACCGAGCCTCCTAACCTCGTGTTTTCACCTACCTCTCCGCCTCCTTCCCACATCTCGCAGTGGGGCTCTCCCTCGCACCCTTGCCTCGCCTCCTAGTACAGACCCAACCTCACCAGAATTGTGCTTACCCTGCCCTCACCCACTCCTGCTTTCTGGGGTAGAAGCACACATTTTGGGACCGGCTGGGGTCCTGCAGCCAGGCAGGGTGAGCTGAGCAGCCAGGCTGCACACACACGGGTCAGGGGAGTACCTCCATACGGGCTGTCACCGCTCACCAGGAGCTCTGCAGGGTGGTATTTATCCCTGGCTAAGGGGAGCTCCTCTGCTTTAGGAAAAGTAGTAGCTGTTAATAACCAATCCTCCTCCTTTGAAGTGGCTTGCAGGGTACCAACCACACATGGTTCAGCAGCATCTGAATTAGGTAATTGCTATTTGTATACATAAATAAATGCTCGGGGAGCTTTTTATCAACCACTGCTTTCAAATCCAGCAGGCAAAGTACTCCAATTCTTTTTCATGGTAAGGACTTTTAAAAGAACAGAACATGGAGGGGACTTTGTTTTTACATGCATCAGGTTTCTCTGGGGGACTGGCTGTTTTCGTCTTTTTTTATTATTATTTATTTTTCTCCTGGTCTGCTCCAGATTCTGAGCGAGCATCCAAGTCATTTGCTCA